>NW_027507718.1:538816629-538865485 GCF_037356315.1 Lithobates pipiens
ACATGTATATGTAGTACAGGCGGGGGAGGGCTGGGGGTGGTATTACATGTATATGTAGTACAGCGGGGAGGGCTGGGGGTGGGGTCACACAAATGTAGTACAGCGGGGGAGGGTGCAGTTCTGGTACCACCCATTACTCACCTGTCACCACGGAGCGCGGACTCCGGGTCTTCATGCCAAAGTAGACCTGCGGCCTATAGGAGCCCCAGAACAGGTCGGGGGAGGAGTCGGGGGAGGTGCTGTTGGGCGGTATGATGTGGGGGGAGGGGTGCAGGGTGACGACCTTCACCGCCTGGCTCCACCTGCTGTACCCACTGTAGGCGAACGCCCCGAAACCAATGAGGAAGGACAGGATGGCGATCAGCACCACGCGGCTCCTCCCACTCTCAGGGGGCGGAGCCTTCCGGGAAGATGGAGGTGGGGGGCGGGGCTCAGAGCCGCCATGACGTCTCCGCTCTCGGGGCATCCTAGAGTCTGGGGGGAGGGGAAAAGAAGAATTAATGGAGGACCCCCCAATATATATTCATAACACCCTACAATTACCCCTCCCCCATATATACTCCTGACCCTATAATTACCCCTCCCCCATATATACTCCTGACCCTATAATTACCCCTCCCCCCATATATACACCTGACCCTATAATTACCCCTCCCCCATATATATACTCATGACCCTATAATTACCCCTCCCCCATATACACACCTGACCCTACAATGACTCCTCCCCCCATATACACACCTGACCCTACAATGACTCCTCCCCCATATATACTCCTGACCCTATAATTACCCCTCCCCCATATATACTCCTGACCCTATAATTACCCCTCCCCCCATATATACACCTGACCCTATAATTACCCCTCCCCCATATATACTCCTGACCCTATAATTACCCCTCCCCCATATATACTCCTGACCCTACAATGACCCCTCCCCCCATATATACTCCTGACCCTATAATTACCCCTCCCCCCATATATACTCCTGACCCTATAATTACCCCTCCCCCATATATACTCCTGACCCTATAATTACCCCTCCCCCATATATACACCTGACCCTATAATTACCCCTCCCCCCATATATACTCCTGACCCTATAATTACCCCTCCCCCATATATACTCCTGACCCTATAATTACCCCTCCCCCCATATATACACCTGACCCTATAATTACCCCTCCCCCATATATACTCATGACCCTATAATTACCCCTCCCCCATATATACTCCTGACCCTACAATTACCCCTCCCCCCATATACACACCTGACCCTACAATGACTCCTCCCCCCATATATACTCCTGACCCTATAATTACCCCTCCCCCCATATATACACCTGACCCTATAATTACCCCTCCCCCATATATACTCATGACCCTATAATTACCCCTCCCCCATATATACTCATGACCCTATAATTACCCCTCCCCCCATATATACTCCTGACCCTATAATTACCCCTCCCCCATATATACTCCTGACCCTATAATTACCCCTCCCCCATATATACACCTGACCCTATAATTACCCCTCCCCCATATATACTCCTGACCCTATAATTACCCCTCCCCCATATATACTCCTGACCCTATAATTACCCCTCCCCCCATATATACACCTGACCCTATAATTACCCCTCCCCCCATATATACACCTGACCCTATAATTACCCCTTCCCCATATATACTCCTGACCCTACAATTACCCCTCCCCCCATATACACACCTGACCCTACAATGACCCCTCCCCCCATATATACTCCTGACCCTATAATTACCCCTCCCCCATATATACACCTAACCCTATAATTACCCCTCCCCCCGATATATACTCCTGACCCTACAATTACCCCTCCCCCCCGATATATACTCCTGACCCTACAATTACCCCTCCCCCCATATACACACCTGACCCTATAATTACCCCTCCCCCATATATACTCCTGACCCTATAATTACCCCTCCCCCATATATACACCTAACCCTATAATTACCCCTCCCCCCATATATACACCTGACCCTATAATTACCCCCCCATATATATTCCTGACCCTACAATTACCCCTCCCCCCATATATACTCCTGACCCTATAATTACCCCTCCCTCTATATATACACCTGACCCTATAATTACCCCCCCCCAATATATACTCCTGACCCTATAATTATCCCTCCCCCCATATATACACCTGACCCTATAATTACCCCCCCAATATATACACCTGACCTTATAATTACCCCTCCCCCCCATAAATACTCCTGACCCTATAATTACCCCTCCCCCAATATATACACCTGACCCTATAATTATCCCTCCCCCATATATACACCTGACCCTATAATTACCCCCCCAATATATACACCTGACCCTATAATTACCCCTCCCCCCATATATACTCCTGACCCTATAATTACCCCTCCCCCATATATACTCCTGACCCTACAATTACCCCTCCCCCCGTATATACACCTGACCCTATAATTACCCCTCCCCCATATATACTCCTGACCCTATAATTACCCCTCCCCCCCATAAATACTCCTGACCCTATAATTACCCCTCCCCCCATATATACACCTGACCCTATAATTACCCCCCATATATACTCCTGACCCTATAATTACCCCTCCCTCTATATATACACCTGACCCTATAATTACCCCCCCCCCCCCAATATATACTCCTGACCCTATAATTATCCCTCCCCCATATATACTCCTGACCCTATAATTACCCCTCCCCCATATATACTCCTGACCCTACAATTACCCCTCCCCCCGTATATACTCCTCCATTATTATGATCCCACCACAGTATATACCCCATATTGCTCCCCTCCCTGTATATATATATATAGAGACACATCTCACTCTACAATCCTCCTTCACTACATATAAACAATCTCTTTATCATTACCACCCCTCCCCCTCCCACATGTATAGATATATATACATCTCCCCCGAGATGAAGAGGCTCTGGGGGGCTCCACATACCGGTGCGGCTCTCTGATTGGCTGCGATCACCGGGAAGTGACACGTGGAGCAGAGAGTACACCCTCCGACATCTTGCTCCACCCGAGCCAGGAAGCGGAAGCGCCGTTCGGTTTTAAAAAAATACAAATAAGGGGGAGGGGTGAGTGTGCGTCGCGGTGTAGTGTCACAGTTTGATGCCTATCACAGGATGGTGCGGAAGTGACGTTGTTGCGTACTGCGCATGCGCGATGCGCTCCAAACGCTCGCGCCGTGCGTTCCAACATAGTTTCGGCAATACAGTTCAGCGAAACCATCACATAATGTTACGGAAGTGACGTTACACACAACACAAACACTGGGCCGTTCGTTACAACACTAATACTTCCCTTGTTACCTAGTAGGTTTTGCATTGCTGGGACTTGTAGTGCCTATCCTGAGCTACATGCTTCAATGTTCAGTGTCCTCATCCCTATCCCCATGCTTCAATGTTCAGTGTCCATCCTTATCCCCGTGCTTCAATGTTCAGTGTCCTCATCCTTATCCCCGAGCTTCAATGTTCAGTGTCCTCATCCCTATCCCCATGCTTCAATGTTCAGTGTCCTCATCCCTATCCGCGAGCTTCAATGTTCAGTGTCCTCATCCTTATCCCTGTGCTTCAATGTTCAGTGTCCTCATCCCTATCCCCATGCTTCAATGTTCAGTGTCCTCATCCCTATCCGCGAGCTTCAATGTTCAGTGTCCTCATCCTTATCCCTGTGCTTCAATGTTCAGTGTCCTCATCCCTATCCCCATGCTTCAATGTTCAGTGTCCTCATCCCTATCCGCGAGCTTCAATGTTCAGTGTCCTCATCCTTATCCCTGTGCTTCAATGTTCAGTGTCCTCATCCCTATCCCCATGCTTCAATGTTCAGTGTCCTCATCCCTATCCGCGAGCTTCAATGTTCAGTGTCCTCATCCTTATCCCTGTGCTTCAATGTTCAGTGTCCTCATCCCTATCCCCATGCTTCAATGTTCAGTGTCCTCATCCCTATCCGCGAGCTTCAATGTTCAGTGTCCTCATCCTTATCCCTGTGCTTCAATGTTCAGTGTCCTCATCCCTATCCCCATGCTTCAATGTTCAGTGTCCTCATCCCTATCCGCGAGCTTCAATGTTCAGTGTCCTCATCCTTATCCCTGTGCTTCAATGTTCAGTGTCCTCATCCCTATCCCCATGCTTCAATGTTCAGTGTCCTCATCCCTATCCGCGAGCTTCAATGTTCAGTGTCCTCATCCTTATCCCTGTGCTTCAATGTTCAGTGTCCTCATCCTTATCCCCGAGCTTCAATGTTCAGTGTCCTCATCCCTATCCCCATGCTTCAATGTTCAGTGTCCATCCTTATCCCCGTGCTTCAATGTTCAGTGTCCTCATCCTTATCCCCGAGCTTCAATGTTCAGTGTCCATCCTTATCCCCGTGCTTCAATGTTCAGTGTCCTCATCCCTATCCGCGAGCTTCAATGTTCAGTGTCCTCATCCTTATCCCTGAGCTTCAATGTTCAGTGTCCTCATCCCTATCCCCCTGCTTCAATGTTCAGTGTCCTCATCCCTATCCGCGAGCTTCAATGTTCAGTGTCCTCATCCTTATCCCTGAGCTTCAATGTTCAGTGTCCTCATCCCTATCCCCCTGCTTCAATGTTCAGTGTCCTCATCCCTATCCGCGAGCTTCAATGTTCAGTGTCCTCATCCTTATCCCCCTGCTTCAATGTTCAGGGTCCTCATCCTTATCCCCGAGCTTCAATGTTCAGTGTCCTCATCCCTATCCCCCTGCTTCAATGTTCAGTGTCCTCATCCCTATCCGCGAGCTTCAATGTTCAGTGTCCTCATCCTTATCCCCCTGCTTCAATGTTCAGGGTCCTCATCCTTATCCCCGAGCTTCAATGTTCAGTGTCCTCATCCCTATCCCCCTGCTTCAATGTTCAGTGTCCTCATCCCTATCCGCGAGCTTCAATGTTCAGTGTCCTCATCCTTATCCCCCTGCTTCAATGTTCAGGGTCCTCATCCTTATCCCCGAGCTTCAATGTTCAGTGTCCTCATCCCTATCCCCCTGCTTCAATGTTCAGTGTCCTCATCCCTATCCGCGAGCTTCAATGTTCAGTGTCCTCATCCTTATCCCCCTGCTTCAATGTTCAGGGTCCTCATCCTTATCCCCGAGCTTCAATGTTCAGTGTCCTCATCCCTATCCCCCTGCTTCAATGTTCAGTGTCCTCATCCCTATCCGCGAGCTTCAATGTTCAGTGTCCTCATCCCTATCCCCCTGCTTCAATGTTCAGGGTCCTCATCCCTATCCCCGAGCTTCAATGTTCAGTGTCCTCATCCCTATCCCCCTGCTTCAATGTTCAGTGTCCTCATCCCTATCCACGAGCTTCAATGTTCAGTGTCCTCATCCTTATCCCCCTGCTTCGATGAGGACACTGAACATCGAAGCATGGGGATAAGGATGAGGACACTGAACATTGAAGCTTGCGGATAGGGATGAGGACACTGAACATTGAAGCACAGGGATAAGGATGGACACTGAACATTGAAGCTCGGGGATAGGGATGAGGACACTGAACATTGAAGCAGGGGGATAGGGATGAGGACACTGAACATTGAAGCTCGGGGATAGGGATGAGGACACTGAACATTGAAGCTCGGGGATAGGGATGAGGACACTGAACATTGAAGCATGGGGATAGGGATGAGGACACTGAACATTGAAGCTCGGGGATAAGGATGAGGACACTGAACATTGAAGCACGGGGATAAGGATGAGGACACTGAACATTGAAGCTCGCGGATAGGGATGAGGACACTGAACATTGA
Source organism: Lithobates pipiens (assembly GCF_037356315.1). Taxonomy (NCBI): domain Eukaryota; kingdom Metazoa; phylum Chordata; class Amphibia; order Anura; family Ranidae; genus Lithobates; species Lithobates pipiens. Next base: position 538,822,452 of record NW_027507718.1, read on the forward strand.
AGCAGGGGGATAGGGATGAGGACACTGAACATTGAAGCTCAGGGATAAGGATGAGGACACTGAACATTGAAGCACAGGGATAAGGATGAGGACACTGAACATTTAAAGCTTGCGGATAGGGATGAGGACACTGAACATTGAAGCACAGGGATAAGGATGAGGACACTGAACATTGAAGCTTGCGGATCGGGATGAGGACACTGAACATTGAAGCATGGGGATAGGGATGAGGACACTGAACATTGAAGCACAGGGATAAGGATGAGGACACTGAACATTGAAGCTCGCGGATAGGGATGAGGACACTGAACATTGAAGCATGGGGATAGGGATGAGGACACTGAACATTGAAGCTCGGGGATAGGGATGAGGACACTGAACATTGAAGCATGGGGATAGGGATGAGGACACTGAACTTTGAAGCTCGGGGATAAGGATGAGGACACTGAACATTGAAGCAGGGGGATAGGGATGAGGACACTGAACATTGAAGCAGGGGGATAGGGATGAGGACACTGAACATTGAAGCTCGGGGATAAGGATGAGGACACTGAACATTGAAGCTCGCGGATAGGGATGAGGACACTGAACATTGAAGCAGGGGGATAGGGATGAGGACACTGAACATTGAAGCAGGGGGATAAGGATGAGGACACTGAACATTGAAGCACAGGGATAAGGATGAGGACACTGAACATTTAAAGCTTGCGGATAGGGATGAGGACACTGAACATTGAAGCACAGGGATAAGGATGAGGACACTGAACATTGAAGCTTGCGGATCGGGATGAGGACACTGAACATTGAAGCAGGGGGATAGGGATGAGGACACTGAACATTGAAGCACAGGGATAAGGATGAGGACACTGAACATTGAAGCTCGCGGATAGGGATGAGGACACTGAACATTGAAGCATGGGGATAGGGATGAGGACACTGAACATTGAAGCACAGGGATAAGGATGAGGACACTGAACATTGAAGCTCGCGGATAGGGATGAGGACACTGAACATTGAAGCATGGGGATAGGGATGAGGACACTGAACATTGAAGCACAGGGATAAGGATGAGGACACTGAACATTGAAGCTCGCGGATAGGGATGAGGACACTGAACATTGAAGCACGGGGATAAGGATGGACACTGAACATTGAAGCTCGGGGATAAGGATGAGGACACTGAACATTGAAGCACGGGGATAAGGATGGACACTGAACATTGAAGCATGGGGATAGGGATGAGGACACTGAACATTGAAGCATGTAGCTCAGGATAGGCACTACAAGTCCCAGCAATGCAAAACCTACTAGGTAACAAGGGAAGTATTAGTGTTGTAACGAACGGCCCAGTGTTTGTGTTGTGTGTAGCTTCACTTCCGTAACATTATGTGATGGTTTCGCTGAACTGTATTGCCGAAACTATGTTGGAACGCACGGCGCAAGTGTTTGGAACGCATCGCGCATGCGCAGTACGCAACAACGTGGCCCGTGTTTGTGTTGTGTGTAACATCACTTCCGTAACATTATGTGATGGTTTCGCTGAACTGTATTGCCGAAACTATGTTGGAACGCACGGCGCAAGTGTTTGGAACGCATCGCGCATGCGCAGTACGCAACAACGTGGCCCGTGTTTGTGTTGTGTGTAACATCACTTCCGTAACATTATGTGATGGTTTCGCTGAACTGTATTGTCGAAACTATGTTGGAACGCACGGCGCAAGTGTTTGGAACGCATCGCGCATGCGCAGTACGCAACAACGTGGCCCGTGTTTGTGTTGTGTGTAACATCACTTCCGTAACATTATGTGATGGTTTCGCTGAACTGTATTGCCGAAACTATGTTGGAACGCACGGCGCGAGCGTTTGGAGCGCATCGCGCATGCGCAGTACGCAACAACGTCACTTCCGCACCATCCTGTGATAGGCATCAAACTGTGACACTACAGCGGAAGTGCTCCATCAGATTAGACGACCCGTCAGATTGTGTAAGGGAAGTGACGTTCCTTCGCCGCCATCTTGCTACACCCCGCAGTCCTCCCCATTAATGAAAGTGAGAAGGTGGTGTAGTGTCATACAGGGGCCAGCGGACATCTTGTTACACCCACCGGAGTCTTGCGTTTCACCATTAATGCGACTGAGAACTGCGGTGCCGGTGTTGTAAAAATGTCTGCGACCCATGAAAAAAAACAAACCCCGTATCGTGGGGTGGACGGGGCTGCTGCTGTTTTACAACACTGTTATAAATAAGTGTGACATGTCACATTGGGTGTAACAAGATGTCCGCCTGCCCCTTCTCACTGTATCCTTGCTGTGCAGGAGTGCGGGGTGTACCAAGATGGCGGAGATGGAACGTCACCAATTCTGACGGATCGCCTAATCTGACAAAAAACAAGCTCTGTGCAGATGTCTTTACTGTCAGAGCAGTGTATTAGTGTATGGAGGTAGGATGTCTTTACTGTCAGAGCAGTGTATGGCGGGAGGATGTCTTTACTGTCAGAGCAGTGTATGGCGGGAGGATGTCTTTACTGTCAGAGCAGTGTATGGCGGGAGGATGTCTTTACTGTCAGAGCAGTGTATGGCGGGAGGATGTCTTTACTGTCAGAGCAGTGTATGGCGGGAGGATGTCTTTACTGTCAGAGCAGTGTATTTGTGTATGGAGGTAGGATGTCTTTACTGTCAGAGCAGTGTATTTGTGTATGATGCAGGATGTCTTTAGTGTCAGAGCAGTGTATGGTGGGAGGATGTCTTTACTGTCAGAGCAGTGTATGGCGGGAGGATGTCTTTACTGTCAGAGCAGTGTATTAGTGTATGGCGGGAGGATGTCTTTACTGTCAGAGCAGTGTATTAGTGTATCGAGGTAGGATGTCTTTACTGTCAGAGCAGTGTATTAGTGTATGGAGGCAGGATGTCTTTACTGTCAGAGCAGTGTATTAGTGTATGGAGGTAGGATGTCTTTACTGTCAGAGCAGTGTATTGAGGCAGGATGTCTTTACTGTCAGAGCAGTGTATTTGTGTATGGAGGTAGGATGTCTTTACTGTCAGAGCAGTGTATTCGTGTATGGCGGGAGGATGTCTTTACTGTCAGAGCAGTGTATTTGTGTATGGCGGGAGGATGTCTTTACTGTCAGAGCAGTGTATTTGTGTATGGCGGGAGGATGTCTTTACTGTCAGAGCAGTGTATTTGTGTATGGAGGTAGGATGTCTTTACTGTTAGAGCAGTGTAGCTGTATACAGAGGATGGATAATTACACTGGCAGTATAAGGGTGTATTTACTGTCAGAGCAGTGTATGGAAGGATTCTTATACCAGCAGTATAGGGAGGAGGTAATTACTGTAAGAGCAGTGTAGATTTTGTTCCTCAGTATTAGCGGGAGGTGATGTGGGCGGTGCTATCCGATAGCTGTGATGTCATCATTCCCTGAAGTTCTCTGTAGGAACAATTTTCAGGAAGGGGGCGTGTGATAGGGCAGGTCCGTCATCATCCCCATCCTCCTCTCAGGTCACCTCCCATCCTCCTCTCAGGTCATCATCCCCATCCTCCTCTCAGGTCATCACCTCCCATCCTCCTCTCAGGTCATCACCTCCCATCCTCCTCTCAGGTCATCACCTCCCATCCCCCTCTCAGGTCACCCCCATCCCCCTCTCAGGTCATCACCCCCATCCCCCTCTCAGGTCACCCCCATCCTCCTCTCAGGTCATCACCCCCATCCCCCTCTCAGGTCACCCCCATCCTCCTCTCAGGTCATCACCTCCCATCCTCCTCTCAGGTCATCACCTCCCATCCTCCTCTCAGGTCATCACCTCCCATCCCCCTCTCAGGTCACCCCCATCCCCCTCTCAGGTCATCACCCCCATCCCCCTCTCAGGTCACCCCCATCCTCCTCTCAGGTCACCCCCCATCCTCCTCTCAGGTCATCACCCCCATCCTCCTCTCAGGTCATCACCTCCCATCCTCCTCTCAGGTCACCCCCATCCCCCTCTCAGGTCATCACCCCCATCCTCCTCTCAGGTCATCACCTCCCATCCTCCTCTCAGGTCATCACCTCCCATCCTCCTCTCAGGTCACCCCCATCCCCCTCTCAGGTCATCACCCCCCATCCTCCTCTCAGGTCATCATCCCCATCCTCCTCTCAGGTCATCACCTCCCATCCTCCTCTCAGGTCACCCCCATCCCCCTCTCAGGTCATCACCTCCCATCCTCCTCTCAGGTCACCCCCATCCCCCTCTCAGGTCATCACCTCCCATCCTCCTCTCAGGTCATCACCTCCCATCCCCCTCTCAGGTCACCCCCATCCCCCTCTCAGGTCATCACCCCCATCCCCCTCTCAGGTCACCCCCATCCTCCTCTCAGGTCACCCCCCATCCTCCTCTCAGGTCATCATCCCCATCCTCCTCTCAGGTCATCACCTCCCATCCTCCTCTCAGGTCATCACCTCCCATCCTCCTCTCAGGTCACCTCCCATCCTCCTCTCAGGTCATCACCTCCCATCCTCCTCTCAGGTCACCCCCCATCCTCCTCTCAGGTCATCACCTCCCATCCTCCTCTCAGGTCACCCCCCATCCTCCTCTCAGGTCACCCCCCATCCTCCTCTCAGGTCACCTCCCATCCTCCTCTCAGGTCATCACCTCCCATCCTCCTCTCAGGTCATCACCTCCCATCCTCCTCTCAGGTCACCCCCCATCCTCCTCTCAGGTCACCCCCCATCCTCCTCTCTCAGGTCATCACCCCATCCCCCTCTCAGGTCACCCCCATCCTCCTCTCAGGTCACCCCCCATCCTCCTCTCAGGTCAGCACCTCCCATCCTCCTCTCAGGTCACCCCCCATCCTCCTCTCAGGTCACCACCTCCCATCCTCCTCTCAGGTCACGCCCCATCCTCCTCTCAGGTCACCTCCCATCCTCCTCTCAGGTCACCCCCCATCCTCCTCTCAGGTCACCCCCCATCCTCCTCTCAGGTCACCCCCCATCCTCCTCTCTCAGGTCATCACCCCATCCCCCTCTCAGGTCATCACCTCCCATCCCCCTCTCAGGTCACCCCCATCCTCCTCTCAGGTCACCCCCCATCCTCCTCTCAGGTCACCCCCATCCTCCTCTCAGGTCACCCCCCATCCTCCTCTCAGGTCACCCCCCATCCTCCTCTCAGGTCATCACCCCATCCCCCTCTCAGGTCACCCCCCATCCTCCTCTCAGGTCACCCCCCATCCTCCTCTCAGGTCACCCCCCATCCTCCTCTCAGGTCACCCCCATCCTCCTCTCAGGTCATCACCCCATCCCCCTCTCAGGTCACCCCCATCCCCCTCTCAGGTCACCCCCATCCTCCTCTCAGGTCACCCCCCCTCCTCTCAGGTCACCCCCCATCCTCCTCTCAGGTCACCCCCCATCCTCCTCTCAGGTCACCCCCCATCCTCCTCTCAGGTCATCACCCCATCCCCCTCTCAGGTCACCCCCATCCTCCTCTCAGGTCATCACCCCATCCCCCTCTCAGGTCACCCCCATCCTCCTCTCAGGTCACCCCCATCCTCCTCTCAGGTCACCTCCCATCCTCCTCTCAGGTCATCACCTCCCATCCTCCTCTCAGGTCACCTCCCATCCTCCTCTCAGGTCATCACCTCCCATCCTCCTCTCAGGTCACCCCCATCCTCCTCTCAGGTCATCACCCCATCCCCCTCTCAGGTCACCCCCCATCCTCCTCTCAGGTCATCACCCCATCCTCCTCTCAGGTCACCTCCCATCCTCCTCTCAGGTCATCACCCCATCCCCCTCTCAGGTCACCCCCATCCTCCTCTCAGGTCACCCCCCCATCCTCCTCTCAGGTCACCTCCCATCCTCCTCTCAGGTCATCACCTCCCATCCTCCTCTCAGGTCATCACCTCCCATCCTCCTCTCTCAGGTCATCACCCCATCCCCCTCTCAGGTCACCCACATCCTCCTCTCAGGTCATCACCTCCCATCCTCCTCTCAGGTCACCTCCCATCCTCCTCTCAGGTCATCACCTCCCATCCTCCTCTCAGGTCACCCCCCATCCTCCTCTCAGGTCACTACCTCCCATCCTCCTCTCAGGTCACCCCCCATCCTCCTCTCAGGTCACCCCCCATCCTCCTCTCTCAGGTCACCCCCATCCTCCTCTCAGGTCATCACCTCCCATCCTCCTCTCAGGTCACCCCCCATCCTCCTCTCAGGTCACCACCTCCCATCCTCCTCTCAGGTCACCTCCCATCCTCCTCTCAGGTCACCCCCCATCCTCCTCTCAGGTCACCTCCCATCCTCCTCTCAGGTCACCCCCCATCCTCCTCTCAGGTCACCCCCCCATCCTCCTCTCAGGTCATCACCTCCCATCCTCCTCTCAGGTCACCGTACTGAGGATTCTTCTTCTCTCAAAGGACATTTGGGGGTCCCGCCCTCACTGGGTTCACCAGCTGACATTTCCATATAAGGTGGTGATGGGGGTTGGGGGGTATTTGGGGGTCCCTCTATGATTGGGATTGGCCGGTGAGGGAGGATATTTGGAGGTATGTCTGGTACCCCACGGGGGAGCAGAGGGTTGTTGTGGAGATTGTGAGGCGCCGCTCTATGGAGGAGATGGGTTCTCCATGTTGGTGATGGAGAGCTGTGATGAGACTGAACATTCCGATAAAGGACATCTTCGGAATGGTCCAAGACTATTAATGATTTATCCCCCCCCCCCTCTCTCCAGGAGGGGGTACAGCAAGTCTTGTCCTGAAGAACTGAAGGGGCGTAATTATGTTCCCCAGGGGGGCAGATGTCCTGCACAGATCTAAGGTGCTCAGGTACTTATAGGTGGCATCTTATTGCCATGAGATGATCATGGAGGCCCCACCATAGGTGTCCTTTGTGTACCTACATAACCTATGGCAGATGACCTTTCCTATCACATGATGTGGAGGTTCATTAGATGGGTGTACTGGTGTAGAAGCCGAGAGTCAGCCCTTTCCATTGGGTGGTCTTCATCAGGTGATGTGGGGAGTCAGATTACTGTCCTGGTCTAGAAGCTGAGAGTCAGCCCTTTACATTGGGTGGTCTTCATCAGATGATGTAGGAAGTCGATTAGTCGGGTGTACTGTTGTAGACGCTGAGAGTCAGCTCTTTACATTGGACGCTCTTCCTCAGAAATGTTAGGAGATGGGTGTACTGGCCTAGAAGCCGAGTCAGCACTTTATATTGGGTGGTCTTCATCAGGAATGTGGGGGAGTTGGCAAGATGGATGTACTGGTGTAGAATCTTGAGAATAAACCCTTTACATTGGGTGGTCTTCATCAGGAATGTGGGGGAGTTGGTAAGATGGATGTACTGGTGTAGAATCTTGAGAATAAACCCTTTACATTGAGTGGTCTTCATCAGGAATGTGGGGGAGTTGGTAAGATTGATGTACTGGTGTAGAATCTTGAGAATAAACCCTTTACATTGGGTGGTCTTCATCAGGAATGTGGGGGAGTTGGTAAGATGGATGTACTGGTGTCGAATCTTGAGAATAAACCCTTTACATCGAGGGGTCTTCATCAGGAATGTGGGGGAGCTGGCAAGATGGATGTACTGGTGTAGAATCTTGAGAATAAACCCTTTACATCGAGTGGTCTTCATCAGGCGATGTAGGGATTCGGTTAGATGGATGTACTGATGTAGAAGCTGAGAGTCAGCCCTTTACCTTGAAGGGTCTTCATCAGGTGCTGGAGGGAGTCGGATGTGTGTACCGGTCTAGGAGTTGAGCCCTTTACACTGAAGGGTCTCCATCGGGAGATGTAAAAGTAAAGACGGTATTGAGATTTGTTGCCCCCTATGGGTCTATGGTGCAAGCAAAGCCTAAACTCACCTGGGTAATTTTAGTTTCAACCATAATGCACTGCATGGCCTTTGAACTTTGTCCAGCAGACTAAGAAGGACCAACGGGGGGGGGCTTTTGGATAAGCCAGCCTTGTTACTATAAAGGGGGGGGGCACGGGGCAGTCATAGTGTCAGCGAATTGGAGTCATCTTAACAGTAATCAGTGATGCATTTGTGGGGGATCATCATATTGTTAAGAATTGGGGGGGGGCATTGTACGGGGTGTGTGAGGTTTAATAAGCTCTTATGTACCCTCATCACAGGTCATCATTAAAAACACCAGCCAGTCACTTCCCAATTTCCCCGTTTATTTTGGTTAGTTTGTACACCAGAAGAAGATCTCGGTCTCCCCCCGAATCTCTGACCTCCAGGCCAGGTGGGGGGGGAGGGGTCAAGTCACTGTTTGACGAGTCCTCCGTCTCCCTCGCTCACAAAACGTTTGCGGCCCCTGCGGGAGGAGAGAGAAAGAGAGAGAGGGGACAGAGGGTCAGAGATTGGTGTCTGGGGAATGGTTACTATATACCAGTGATGGCGAACCTCGGCACTCCAGATGTTTTGGAACTACATTTCCCACGATGCTCCACTACACTGCAGAGTGCCTGAGCATCATGGGAAATGTAGTTCCAAAACATCTGGGGTGCCGAGGTTCGCCATCACTGCTATATACGATCACCTAACCCAAAAATCCTCATCACCCAACATGGCGGCTGGAAGGAGACCACTTTTAAAAACTCCTCCTCCCTCTAATACAGGAAGAAAGCCTCCTTGAGTTCCTCCCCCCTATCGATACCACATAACAAAAAGAAAGCCACCCCCAAGTATGGGAAGGAAGTCTCCTCTAAGCTCCTCCCCCTCACTCCCCAGGTACGGGAACGAAGCACCCTCTAAGTCCGTCAATCCCCAGGTACGGGAAAGAAGTCTCCTCTAAGCCCCTCCCCCCTCAATGCCCAGGTACAGGAAGTCTCCTCCAAGCTCTTCCCCCCTCAAGCCACAGGAAAGAAGTCTGCTCTAAGCTCCTCCCCCCTCAACCCCCAGGTACAGGAAGTCTCCTCCAAGCTCTTCCCCCCTCAAGCCACAGGAAGGAAGTCTCCTCTAAGCTCCTCCCCCTCAATCCCCAGGTACAGGAAGGAAGCCCCCTCTAAGCTCCTCTCCCTCACTCCCCAGGTACGGGAACGAAGCACCCTCTAAGTCCCTCAATCCCCAGGTACGGGAAAGAAGTCTCCTCTAAGCTCCTACCCCATCAATGCCCAGGTACAGGAAGTCTCCTCCAAGCTCCTCCCCCCTCAAGCCACAGGAAGGAAGTCTCCTCTAAGCTCCTCCCCCTCAATCCCCAGGTACAGGAAGGAAGCCTCCTCTAAGCTCCTCCCCCTAACACACACACACCTGAGTGGACACTGGTCCCGCAGCTGTTGGGTGATGGCGCCCTCCTGGTAACACAGGTCCACCAGTTTCTCCATGACATTCTGAGCATTTGGTACATCCAGGCTGAGATCGGGGAGCTCCGTGTAGACACGCTGGAACCCCTGCAGGACACAGGAGAGTGAGGGCCACGCTCAGCACACACACACACACACACACACACACACACACACACACACACACACACACACACACACACACACACACACACACACACACACACACGTAACACTCTATAGTAGGTGCAGGATATGTTACCCGGTTCATCTGGTCCAATGTGATCATACCGCTGTCAGACAACGCCTTCAACAACTTCACCACCATCATGATATGGCCCTCCACTGAGCCTTCCAACACCATGACCACCGCCTGAGGACAAGAGAATAACAGAGCAGAGGTTATACATGAACGACGTGTGTGCCGTGCTCTATATACCATTCACACCTCCTCTGGGTATGATTGGTGCCTTCATATTTCTTCCCACCCTCCCCAAATAATGCAAAAATGTATATTCCAAGTGCCACCAAAACCAAAATTCAATTCTGTTGCCGATACCTCGTAGACGAGCTCATGGTGGAAGTGAGGCACCTCCAGATCCCGTAGACATCGCTCCGCCTCAGACACCTGACCCGATGACAGGAACTCCTTGAGGAGAAGGTTCATCTGGGAGGAGGAGGAGGAGAACAACGTGTCATCAGACTGAATGATGTCATCTGCCTCTACGTAAGGTACACAAGGTCTTGGTGCAACCATGAAGTAATTACCCTACCTAAACCCCCAATGCTAAAATCTCAGCTAACACACCCACAGTTTCTGGTCCTTCAAATCTGGAACAACCCCCATTTCTAATTCTTAAAGTTATGACCCCAAAACTAAACTAAGCTCTGTCCTCAACCTAACATGACCCCAATTCTACCAAGCCAGACACACACCCACAGTTTCTGGTCCTTCAAATCTGGAACAACCCCCATTTCTAATTCTTAAAGTTATGACCCCAAAACTAAACTAAGCTCTGTCCTCAACCTAACATGACCCCAATTCTATCAATCTGGTTCCCAACCTAACCTTGCCTTCAAACCCTAAATCCTCACCAACTCTAAACCCAACCATGGTCTCTACTTTGGATTGAATCCAATCCCTCAACAGAAGCACCAACCCTAGACTCGGCCTCTAAACACTCACTCAAAAGTGAACCCCTATGTCTAACACCAACGTTGGCTGAACCCACCTCTAAAGGAAAGCCTTTTCTACAATCTAACCTCACCATTGACTCTACAAATGACTCTTTTATGCCCAACCACTACCTCCAAACCTGACCTCAAGCCCAACTTCCAGACTATTTTTCAATTGGCCTCCAAGACTTGTATCTTCTTCTAACTTCTCTTCCTAGTCTCTAAATCTACTGGCCCCATCCCTCAACCCAACTTTCAAGGTGAGGAGCCTTTCTCCTAACCACTAGCCTTACCCTTCACTCTAATAACCCCCAACCTCAGTCTCCAGCCCTAACCGTCACCCCAATTCTTAATCCCAAATCCAAACTTCTGATCCCAACATCGGTGTAAAGCCCCAAACCTTCACCCTACATTTTAAATTCTAACGCCAAATCCGTAATCCCAACCCTGGTCTCTAGCCCTAACCTTCATCCCAATTCTTAATCCCAACGCCAAATCCCACTCCCTAATCCCAACACTGGTCTCTAGCCCTAACCTTCATCCCAACGCCAAATCCCACTCCCTAATCCCAACACTGGTCTCTAGCCCTAACCTTCATCCCAACGCCAAATCCCACTCCCTAATCCCAAAACGGCTCTCTAGCCCTAAAACGAATTCTAACTCCTAAATCCAAACCTCTAATCCATACACCTGTAGACCCAACTTGAATTTTAAACCATAACTCCAACACTGGTTTCTAACCCTAACCTTTCATCCAAACTCGTAACCCTTAAATCCAATCCATAACCCTTGTCCTTAATCCCAAACCTCAATTGCTCATCCAAATACTGGCCTTTAACCTTAAAAAGAAAAGTATGGGAATTTGTGTTTTTCTTGTAGAATCATACTTACCTAGCTGGATGCTGCATCTCTCCCCCGCCGTCTCCAAGACTGAGAACCGGAGCAATCAAACACCACCAATCGCTCGGTTCTCACAGCTCTGTGAGCGGAGAGCTGCTGACTACAAGTGAAGCGCTAGGCTTTGAAGGGGGCATGAGCAGCCGGCTCAGGCATGTGGGCTGATCCCAACCATATGGTCGCCATCTTTCCGGAGCCTGGACCGGCTCTGTGACGTCAGTCGGTAGAGGACTTCAGCCCGCTGTCTGCTGAAAACTAACTGCACACCTGTGATCCTCGGGAGAAGTACAGCCAAAACAAGCTTTCCCCATACTTCTCCTTTAACTTTCACCCAAACTCTAAACCCTAAACTCAAACTTCTAATCCGAACACTGGTGTCCAGTCCTAACCCGTTATCCCAAACACTGGTCTCCAACCTTCATCCCAATTCTTAATCCAAACCCTAACCTGTAATACCAGCACTGGTCTCTAGCCCTAAATCCCACCCCTAACCTCTAAGCCCCACACTAGTCTTCAGCCTTAACCTTCATCCAAACCCCAACCTCTAATCCCAACACTGGTCTCTAAACCTAATCTTCATCCTAACTCCTAACCAAAAATTCCAACATTGGTCTACAGCCTTAACCTTCATTTTAACTCCTAACCCAAAAACCCAACCCTAACCTCTAATGCCAACACTGGTCTCTAAGCCTAATCTTCATCCTAACTCCTAACCCAAAAATCCCAACACTGGTCTACAGCCTTAACTCCATTAAATCCCAACCCTAACCTCTAATCCCCACACTGGTCTCTAGCCCTAAACTTCATCCTAACCCTAAATCCCAACCCTAACCTCTAATCCCCACACTGGTCTCTAGCCCTAAACATCATCCAAACCCTAATCTCTACTCCCCACACTGGTCTCTAGCCCCAATCTTCATCCTAACCCTAAATACCAACCCTAACCTCTAATCCCCACACTGGTCTCTAGCCCTAAACTTCATCCAAACCCTAAATCCCAACCCTAACCTCTAATCCCCACACTGGTCTCTAGCCCTAAACATCATCCAAACCCTAATCTCTAATCCCAACACTTGTCTTTAGCCCTAATCTTCATCCTAACATCTACTCCCCACACTGGTCTCTAGCCCCAATCTTCATCCTAACCCTAAATCCCAACCCTAACCTCTACTCCCCACACTGGTCTCTAGCCCCAATCTTCACCCTAACCCTAAATCCCAACCCCAACCTCTAATCCCCACACTGGTCTCTAGCCCTAACCTTCATCCAAACCCTAATCTCTAATCCCAACACTGGTCTCCAACTCAAATCTTCATCCTAACCCTAAATCCCAACCATAACCTCTAATCCCCACACTGGTCTCTAAACCTAATCTTCATCCTAACTCCTAACCCAAAAATCCCAACACTGGTCTACAGCCTTAACTCCATTAAATCCCAACCCCAACCTCTAATCCCCACACTGGCCTCTAGCCCTAAACATCATCCAAACCCTAATCTCTAATCCCAACACTTGTCTTTAGCCCTAATCTTCATCCTAACCTCTACTCCCCACACTGGTCTCTAGCCCCAATCTTCATCCTAACCCTAAATCCCAACCCTAACCTCTAATCCCCACACTGGTCTCTAGCCCTAAACTTCATCCTAACCCTAATCTCTACTCCCCACACTGGTCTCTAGCCCCAATCTTCATCCTAACCCTAAATACCAACCCTAACCTCTAATCCCCACACTGGTCTCTAGCCCTAAACTTCATCCAAACCCTAATCTCTAGCTCAAATCTTCATCCTAACCTTAAATCCCAACCATAACCTCTAATCCCCACACTGGTCTCTAGCCCTAAACGTCATCCAAACCCCAAATCCCAACCCTAACCTCTAAGCCCCACACTAGTCTTCAGCCTTAACCTTCATCCAAACCCCAACCTCTAATCCCAACACTGGTCTCTAAACCTAATCTTCATCCTAACTCCTAACCAAATATTCCAACATTGGTCTACAGCCTTAACTCCATTAAATCCCAACCATAACCTCTAATCCCCACACTGGTCTCTAGCCTTAACCTTCATCCTAACCCTAAATCCCAACCATAACCTCTAATCCCCACACTGGTCTCTAAACCTAATCTTCATCCTAACCCTAAATCCAAACCATAACCTCTAATGCCAACACTGGTCTCTAAACCTAATCTTCATCCTAACTCCTAACCCAAAAATCCCAACACTGGTCTACAGCCTTAACTCCATTAAATCCTAACCCTAACCTCTATTCCCCACACTGTTTTCTAGCCCTAATCTTCACCCTAACCCTAAATCCCAACCCCAACCTCTAATCCCCACACTGATCTCTAGTCCTAACCTTCAGCCAAACCCTAATCTCTAATCCCAACACTGGTCTCTAGCTCAAATCTTTATCCTAACCCTAAATCCCAACCATAACCTCTAATCCCCACACTGATCTCTAGCCCTAAACGTCATCCAAACCCCAAATCCTAACACTGGTCTACAACCTTAACTCCATTAAATCCTAACCCTAACCTCTAATCCCCACACTGGTCTCTAAACCTAATCTTCACCCAAACCCTAACCTCTAATCCCAACACTGGTCTCCAGCCCTAATCTTCATCCTAACCTCTAATCCCAACACTGGTCTCCAGCCCTAATCTTCACCCTAACCTCTAATCCCAACACTGGTCTCCAGCCCTAATCTTCATCCTAACCTCTAATCCCAACACTGGTCTCCAGCCCTAATCTTCACCCTAACCTCTAATCCCAACACTGGTCTCCAGCCCTAATCTTCACCCTAACCTCTAATTCCAACACTGGTCTCCAGCCCTAATCTTCACCCTAACCTCTAATCCCAACACTGGTCTCCAGCCCTAATCTTCACCCTAACCTCTAATCCCAACACTGGTCTCCAGCCCTAATCTTCATCTTAACCTCTAATCTCAGCACTGGTCTCCAGCCCTAATCTTTTCCTAACTCCCAACCCTAACCTCTAATCCCAACACTGGTCTCCAGCCCTAATCTTCATCCTAACGCCGCGTACAACACGATCGCAAATGCCGCCAGCAAAACTCAGATGAGAGCTTTTGGTTGGAAAATGCGACCGTGTGTACGCTCCATCGGCCATTTGTTAGCCGAATTCCAGCCACCAAAAGATTTAGAGCAGGCTCTCTATATTTCAGTCGGGAAACGTTCCCATCCGAAAATGCGTTAGTCCGTATGCAACTCGGACACGCAAAAAAAAAAAAAAAATCACGCATGCTGGGAAACACTGAAGTTCATTTTCTCGGCTCGTGTTGTACGTCACCCCGTTCTTGCCGGGTTGAAAGTTTCAGAGAACTCTTGTGTGACCCGTGTGTATCCAAACCAAGCTTGAGCGGAAGTCCATCAGAAAATCCGCCCGTGTGTGCGGGGCAGAACTCTTACCCCCGACCAGCTCTAAAAAGGTCCTAAACCCCACTATGACCTCAAACTCAAAAATGTATCATCTAAACCCAATTGTGAATGTAATCCTGCGATAGTTCTAGTCCTAGATCTGACATCCCTATTACAAATATCCCGGTATTCCGATCCTCATCGCCATCCTTCATCTCCTCAACATCAAATGTCCTCATCCTCCTCCACAAGCCCAAAAAGTTATTGTTGATGGTACAAAAGGTCTACACAGCCTTCCATCCTCTATTTTATAAATCTCATCCTAATCCGTACTTCAACCCCTATAGTCCAACCCTCACCCCCCACCCAACATTGGGGTCATCTCCAATCAAGCCACTTCCTCCCCACAAATCTCCCACCAAGAAATTCCACTCTCATGGTTTATCTTCTCATCCCACCAGATATCCCAGAAGATACAGAATACAGCCGTCTATGGGTTGGTGGATCTCATCTCAGACAATATAACGTATCCTTATCAAGGATTTATAAACCTAATCCCAGAAGAAGTCTACACCGTTCTATGGTGGAATGTTGGTCGGAGCCCCTTCAGGCCTCGTTCCCCCGTTGGGTTACCTCTTTGACGAGATGCTTCACGGGTCTCTGTCCTCCTCCGACTCCCCACACGTTGTCCAGCCGGATGATCTCTCTCTTTATTCTAAGAAGGACGGCAGCGCGGTCCAAGGCGGCCCTGAGGGAGGACGAGAAGAGGATCTCAGATGTCTAGCAAAAGCCAATTAAAAGGAAATGCTATTATATACACATCTACAGTATCCAACTAAAGTAAGTACACCCCTCAGTGACATTTCTTCTCTCTTTTAATGTGACAACGCTGAAGAAATGACACTTGTCTACAATGTAAAGTAGTGAGTGTACAGCTTGTATAACAGTGTAAATTTCCTGCCCCCTCAAAATAACTCAACACACAGCCATTAATGTCTAAACCGCTGGCAACAAAAGTCAGTACACCCCCTAAGTGAAAATCTCCAAATTGGGCCCAATTAGCCATTTTCCCCTCCCCCCGGTGTCATGTGACTCGTTAGTGTTACAAGGTCTCAGGTGTGAATGGGGAGCAGGTGTGTTAAATTTGGTGTTATCGCTCTCACTCTCTTATACTGGTCACTAGAAGTACAACATGGCACCTCATGGCAAAGAACTCTCTGAGGATCTGAAGATAAGAATTGTTCCTCTACATAAAGATGGCCTAGGCTATAAGAAGATTGCCAAGACCCTGAAACTGATCTGCAGCACGGTGGCCAAGACCATACAGCGGTATAACAGGACAGGTTCCCCTCAGAACAGGCCTCGCCATGGTCCACCAAAGAATTTGAGGTCACGTGCTCAGCGTCACATCCAGAGGTTGTCTTTGGGAAATAGACGTATGAGTGCTGCCAGCATTGCTGCAGAGGTTGTAGGGGTGGGGGGTCAGCCTGTCAGTGCTCAGACCATACGCCGCACACTGCATCAAATTGGTCTGCATGGCTGTCATCCCAGAAGGAAGCCTCTTCTAAAGATGATGCATAAGAAAGACCACAAACAGTTTGCTGAAGACAAGCAGACTAAGGAGATGGATTACTGGAACCATGTCCTGTGCTCTGATGAGACCAAGATAAAGGTATTTGGTGTCAGATGGTGTCAGGCGTGTGTGGGGGCAACCAGGTGAGGAGGACAAAGACAAGTGTGTCTTGTCTACAGTCAGGCATGGTGGTGGGGGTGTCATGGTCTGGGGCTGCATGAGTGCTGCCGGCACTGGGGGGCTACAGATCATTGAGGGGACCATGAATGGCAACATGTACTGTGACATACTGAAGCAGAGCATGACCCCCTCCCTTCAGAGACTGGACCGCAGGGCAGTATTCCAACATGATAACCACCCCAAACACACCTCCAACACCACCACTGCCTTGCTAAAGAAGCTGAGGGTAAAGGTGATGGACTGGCCAAGCATGTCTCCAGACCTAAACCCTATTGATCATCTGTGGGACATCCTCAGAGGGAAGGTGGAGGAGGGGAAGGTCTCCAACATCCACCAGCTCTGTGATGTCATCATGGGGGAGGGGAAGAGGACTCCAGTGGTGACCTGTGAAGCTCTGGTGACCTCCATGCCAAAGAGGGTGAAGGCAGTGCTATGTCAGTGATGCCCCCTCTTTCCTCGTACAAGGTCTGCGATGCCCTCCTTGCTTTCCTCACACAGAATCCATGGTGCCCTTCTCTGTACAATGTCCATGGTGTACTTTTCCCCATGTACTGGTCCACAGTGTCTCCCCCTTCCCATGCACAATGTCACCCACTTTGTTGCACGGTGCCCATGGTGTCAACCAACCCCCATTCTGCAGTGTCTGTGGTGTCCCCAATACAAAATATCCCACCCCCCACACAGGTTCGTCATTAGCGGCAGTTTAAAGGGAGTTGAGAACTGATATATCAGGCTTATTTCGATCGTCCAAAGTCCTCTATACATTCCATGGATGGGGATCGAGGTCTCAGGCAGCTCACATATACGGAAGGTTCTACAGGTTCAAGTTAATACGGGGATGATGATAAGTAGGAGCACCAACATCCAGAGGCAAGAGGCCGAGTTTAAAGTTCATCCAGAAAGAGTAGTCCAATGAAATATAGAAGTGTCACCAATATTTGGTGGGCCACTCCCCTTCACCCAAAGGCCACACCTCCGGTTCTCATTGGATGGACGTAGCGATTGGACGGTTACCTTTTGACGTGGTGCTCCTTCCACCATCTACAATCATCTCCATTTTTCCATCAACAAAAAAAACGTAGGAAGAAGGCTCGGTGTACGACCTGGAGGATCAAACACACAATCCCCTCCTCCTCAGATCCTACCACCCCTCTCACCGCGCATGCTCACAGTCAACACGTCCCTTGTACCGGTCCAGGAAATTAAGAGGCAATGCGTGATCAGCCACAGCACGAGCGATGAACTGTCCCAGCATCTGCAAGACAACAACCCCAACGTCAGCCCCGGGGTCACCTTACAACTTCTGATGGTTCCTTCCACCATCCAAAGTCTCATCCTTCCTAGTCTCCGTCTCATTGTCTACCTTTTACCTCCTCATTGCTGCCAACCTTCTCAACATCAAAAAAGGTCCTCCTCCTCTACCACCCCCACCCCCAAAGCTATTGGAGATAGTACCATCCACCATCCAAATCCTCAACCCTTTCTAAATTCCCAATTTTTCTGCTTCATTCCAAGTTCCAGTGTTCCCAACCCCCCCCCCCCCCCCATGTTATTAGTGATGGTACCATCCAAATCCTCATCCTACCTGGACTCCATTCCAATTATCTGGTTCATTCCAAAACCCAACATTTCCATCCTTATTGCCATCCTTCATCTCCTCACCATCAAAAGGTTCCTTACCCCCTACAACCCCTGACAAGTTTTTTGGAGTTGGTACCATCCACCATCCAAATCCTCATCCTTCCTAGATTCCACCCCCATTTTCCTGCTTCATTCCAAGTTCCAGTGTTCCCAATGTTTATATCATCATTATTGTCCATCTACTCAACATTGAAAGATCCACCTCATCCTCTACAAACCCCCCCCCCCCCCCCCCATGTTATTAGTGATGGTACCATCCAAATCCTCGTCCTACCGAGTCTCCATAGCAATTATCTGTTCCATTCCATATCCCAACATTTGCATCCTCATTGCTATCCTTCATCTCCTCAACATCGAAAAAGGTTCCCCTTACCCCCTCCAAGTTAGTGGAGATGGTTCCTTCCACCATCCAAATTCTTATCCTTCCTAGTCTCCATCTCATTTTCTACCGTTTAGCTCCTCATTGCTGTCCATCTTCTCAACATCAAAAAAGGTCCTCCTCCTCTACCACCCCCACCCCCAAAGTTATTGGAGATAGGTTGAGGATTTGGATGGTACTTTCTAAAATTCCCAATTTTCTGCTTCATTCCAAGTTCCAGTGTTCCCAATGTTTACATCATCATTATTGGCCATCTACTCAACATTGAAAGGTCCATCCCATCCTCTACAACAACCCCCCCCCCCCCCATTGTTATTAGTGATGGTACCATCCAAATCCTCGTCCTACCTAGTCTCCATCCCAATTATCTGGTTCATTCCAAAACCCAACATGTGCATCCTTATTGCTAGCCAACTCCTCACCATCAAAAGGTTCCTTACCCCCTACAAGTTATTGGAGTTGGTACCATCCAAATCCTCATCCTTCCTAGATTCCACCCCCATTTTCCTGCTTCATTCCATGTTCCAGTGTTAATATCCTCATCGGTGTCCATCATCTATTCAAGTTTAATAAAAGGTCCCTCTTCATCTACAACCCCCCCCCCCCCACGTTATTAGTGATGGTATGATCCACCATCCCTTTCTAGTCTCCATCCCAATTATCTGCATCACTCCAAGTCCCAACGTCCTCAATGCTGCTCCTCAACATCAAAAAGGTCCACCTCATCCTCTACAATCTCCCCAAGTTATTAGAGATGGTATGATCCACCATTCCAATCCTCGTCCCTCCTAGTCCCCATCCACATTATCTGCTTCATTCCAAGTCCCCGTGTTCACATCCTCATCGCTGCCTTTCATCTCCTCAACATCAAAAAAAAAGGTCCTCCTCATCCTCCACAAGCTTAAAGTCAATGGTGATGGTACAAAGCTAAAACTCGTCTACGAGATACAGCAGTCCATCCTCATGCTTTGTTTAGAACTCTTATCCTGATCCTTACCCTCCATCACTATAGTCCACCACCCCCCCCCCCCCCCCAACATTTGTGACATCTTCCAACTACTTCCTCCTTGAAATTACCCTTAAAAGAAATCTCCAAACCCATCACCATTCCAAACCCATCGCCATTTGAAGGTCATCCTCATCCCAATGACCACCATCCATTATCCTTAAACCAATTTTATAATTGACAGCATCCAGCCCCTCAATCCCTACAATCCTCCTCCGCATGTTCATGGCGGCTGTCCCAACCGCCTTACACTGGAGAACTTCCATTTTCAAATACATCATCGTCATCCACAGCATCGCTTCAACCCAATTACCCCAAATGTTGCCTACTGGCCTTTCCTGCCCCCCATCTGCCTAACTCTTCCCATGTGCCTCAATCTAAACCCTCCCCCAGTGCCTGTTCCCACAGTAACCCTCCCTGCTCTTACCCTCCTCAATCCATTCTGACCCTCCCCCCACTCTGAGCCTCCCACCCCCCCATTCTTTATTATCACATAAACCATACAGGCCTCCTGTCACCCAGGAATGGGCGGTGCTTGGGCAAACACCCACCATGTACTTACCTGTGGAGCCTCAGGAGTGTCCAGGATAAGGTCAGGTAAGTTGGCCAGCAGCTTGTCAAAGGCCCGAGCCATGTCTTCTTCGGTCAGCACTTTCACCAGCAGGTCGGACAAGAGGCGGGAGGTCAGTTCTCGATGGCTGGCCTTTCCTTCCAGGGACAGAGACACAGCCAGGCGGGAGACCTCGGGCCTCTGACCGCCCAAATTCAGCTCACAGAGGAGAGCCTGGAATGGGAGGATGGAGACAATCAGGACACACACACAATGATCTGTCCACCAACTACACAGCAGGTTGATCACCCAACCCAATCATGTCATCAGTCCAAGAGTCCACCAGACCCCGGTGGAGCTCAGACACACAACGATACTTGTAATACCATGAGCTTCCTGCCTGGCTGCAGAGAGCGGCGGGCTATGAATGGTGGTGTCACCCCCCCCCCCTCCTGGTTATTTAGTATGTGAATCACAAAACCAGCCAAACAGAATTACAGACGTAATACACGCAGGTCACCCACGTGTGTTTCAACTCTATCAGAAGGCCTAGAGCTCCACTTTAGGTCTGCTGGGACATGATGCTGGTTCTCGGAGTGAAGACCGGCCTCTTATATTGTACCCGGGTCCTTATACTCACTATGACCTCCCCGGTGTCCCCGTGTTCGAAGTACTCCCGCACCATGGGATGGACCGCCTTCTGGAGTTCTGCCTCGTCCAGCTCCGGCACCACCTTCTGGTACACCGTGGCACCCTATGGGACAGACATGATAAGAGGAGCGAAACCAGAGGATGAAGAAGACTGAGGACCCCTATGAGGAATCAGACAGACATGTATGGGGAATAGCAGGAGATGACCATGCAGGGTCAGGGAGTGCATGGATTCATCTCAGATCATACAGAGGCCACCGTGTACCCCTAGTACCACCCTGTATATGGCTGCTCACCTGGGCAGACTCGTCATAGTTTGGGTCTCGGACATCTGGCTCCTGGTAACTGTAGATCTGACCCGGGGCCCCCCAGACCCCCTTTCCACCGGCTCCTCCTGTAGAGAATAGCAAAGATTTGTAATTCGCTTTATTACATCCCAGAATTCCTACCTGACCAATCCCTGCTGTTCCCACCTGACCAATCATCACCAGTCCAGACCAACCCTCAACCTGACCAACGCTCACTATCCCAGCCCAGGTCAATCCTCGCCATCCCGGCCCAGGCCAACCCTAACCCTGACCAACCATCATCATCCAGGCCCAGACCAACCCTTATCTCCACCCAATCCTCATCATCCTGGCCCAAACCAACCCTCATCTCCACCCAATCCTCATCATCCTGGCCCAGACCAATCGTCATTATCCCGGCCCACACCAATCCCTCATCTCCACCCAATCCTTGCCATCCCGGCCCAGGCCAACCCTAACCCTGACCTACCATCATCATCCAGGCCCACACTAACCCTCATCTCCACCCAATCCTCACCATCCCGGCCCAGGCCAACCCTAACCAACCATCATCATCCCAACCCAGACCAAACCTCATCTCCACCCAATCCTCACCATCCCGACCCAGGCCAACCCTAACCAACCATCATCATCCCGGCCCAGCCCAACCCTTATCTCCACCCAATCCTCACCATCCCGGCCCAGGCCAACCCTAACCAACCATCATCATCCCGGCCCACACCAACCTTCATCTCCACCCAATCCTCACCATCCCGGCCCAGGCCAACCCTAACCAACCATCATCATCCCAACCCAGACCAAACCTCATCTCCACCCAATCCTCACCATCCCGACCCAGGCCAACCCTAACCAACCATCATCATCCCGGCCCAGCCCAACCCTTATCTCCACCCAATCCTCACCATCCCGGCCCAGGCCAACCCTAACCAACCATCATCATCCCGGCCCACACCAACCTTCATCTCCACCCAATCCTCACCATCCCGGCCCAGGCCAACCCTAACCCTGACCAACCATCATCATCATCCAGGCCCAGACCAACCCTTATCTCCACCCTACCCTCATCTCCAACCAATCCTCAACATCCTGGCCCAGGCCAACCCTAACCAACCATCATCATCCCGGCCCAGCCCAACCCTCATCTCCACCCAATCCTCACCATCCCAGCGCAGGCCAACCCTAACCCTGACCAACCATCATCATCATCCAGGCCCAGACCAACCCTTATCTCCACCCTACCCTCATCTCCAACCAATCCTCAACATCCTGGCCCAGGCCAACCCTAACCAACCATCATCATCCCGGCCCAGCCCAACCCTCATCTCCACCCAATCCTCACCATCCCAGCGCAGGCCAACCCTAACCCTGACCAACCATCATCATCATCCAGGCCCAGACCAACCCTTATCTCCACCCTACCCTCATCTCCAACCAATCCTCAACATCCTGGCCCAGGCCAACCCTAACCAACCATCATCATCCCGGCCCAGCCCAACCCTCATCTCCACCCAATCCTCACCATCCCAGCGCAGGCCAACCCTAACCCTGACCAACCATCATCATCATCCAGGCCCAGACCAACCCTTATCTCCACCCTACCCTCATCTCCAACCAATCCTCAACATCCTGGCCCAGGCCAACCCTAACCAACCATCATCATCCCGGCCCAGCCCAACCCTCATCTCCACCCAATCCTCACCATCCCGACCCACGCCAACCCTAACCCTGACCAACGATCATCATCTCGGCCCACACCAACCCTCATCTCCACCCAATCCTCACCATCCCGGTCCAGGCCAACCCTAACCAACCATCATCATCCCAGCCCAGACCAACCCTCATCTCCACCCAATCCTCACCATCCCGACCCAGGCCAACCCTAACCAACCATCATCATCCCAGCCCAGACCAACCCTCATCTCCACCCAATCCTCACCATCCCGACCCAGGCCAACCCTAACCAACCATCATCATCCCAGCCCAGCCCAACCCTTATCTCCACCCAATCCTCACCATCCCGACCCAGGCCAACCCTAACCAACCATCATCATCCCAGCCCACACCAACCCTCATCTCCACCCAATCCTCACCATCCCGACCCAGGCCAACCCTAACCAACCATCATCATCCCAGCCCAGACCAACCCTTATCTCCACCCAATCCTCACCATCCCGGTCCAGGCCAACCCTAACCAACCATCATCATCCCAGCCCAGACCAACCCTTATCTCCACCTAATCCTCACCATCCCGACCCACGCCAACCCTAACCCTGACCAACGATCATCATCTCAGCCCACACCAACCCTCATCTCCACCCAATCCTCACCATCCCGGTCCAGGCCAACCCTAACCAACCATCATCATCCCAGCCCAGACCAACCCTCATCTCCACCCAATCCTCACCATCCCGACCCAGGCCAACCCTAACCAACTATCATCATCCCAGCCCAGACCAACCCTCATCTCCACCCAATCCTCACCATCCCGACCCAGGCCAACCCTAACCAACCATCATCATCCCAGCCCAGCCCAACCCTTATCTCCACCCAATCCTCACCATCCCGACCCAGGCCAACCCTAACCAACCATCATCATCCCAGCCCACACCAACCCTCATCTCCACCCAATCCTCACCATCCCGACCCAGGCCAACCCTAACCAACCATCATCATCCCAGCCCAGACCAACCCTTATCTCCACCCAATCCTCACCATCCCGGTCCAGGCCAACCCTAACCAACCATCATCATCCCAGCCCAGACCAACCCTTATCTCCACCTAATCCTCACCATCCCGACCCAGGCCAATCCTAACCCTGACCAACTATCAACCCGGCCCAGATCAACCCTTATCGCCACCCAATTCTCAAAGTCCCGGCCCAGGACAACCCTAAACAACCATCATCACCCTGGGTTAGACCAACCCTTATCTCCACCCAATCCTCACCATCCCGGCCCAGGCCAACCCTAACCAACCATCACAAACCCGGCCCAGGCCAACCCTAACCCTGACCAACATTCATCATCCCGGCCCAGACAACATTCATCATCCCGGCCCAGACCAACCATCATCTCCACCCAATTCTCAACATCCAGGCCCAGATGAACCCTAACCGACAATCATCCTGGCCCAGACCAACCCTTATCTCCACCCGATCCCAGCCCAGAACAATGGGCCAACCCTCGCCATCCCGGCCCAGGCCAATCCACACCATGACCAACCCTTATCTCCACCCAATCCTCACTATCCCGGTTCAGGCCATCCCTAACCAACCATCACCATCCCGGCCCAGACCAACCCTTATCTCTGCCCAATCCCCACTATCCTTGCCCAGGCCAACCCTAACCAACCATCACCATCCTGGCCCAGACCAATCCATACCCTGACTAACCCTTCTCTGCCCAACCCTCACCATCCTGGCCCAGAACAATCCTCACTATCCCGGCCCATGCCAACCCTCACCATCCCATCCCAAGCCAACACTCAGCCTGTCCAACGGTCATCATCCTGGGCCAAGTCCAACCCTCGCCGGCATGGGCCAAGGCCAACCCAACCCTCGCAGGCCCGGCCCCAGGCCAACCCAACCCTCTCCATCCCGGTCCGGCCGAATCCATACCATGACCAACCCTTATCTCCACGAAATCCTCACCACCATACCCCCGACCAACCATCACCATCCCGGCCCAGACCAGTCCTTACCCTGACCAACCCTCGCCTTTCTGGCCCACACCAACACTCATCGTGACCAATTATCACCATCTTAGCCCAATATAATCTCTAACTTGACCAATCAACAGCCTGACCAATCAATACCATCCAAGACCAGACGAATCCACAATCTAATCAATTGTCACCATCCCAACCCAGACCAATATTCACTATCTTTGCTCAGAGCAATCCTCCCCCGAACACATCACCACCAATCTGTCCTGACCAATCCCCACTGCTCCCACCCATCTCTACCATTCTCGCCGCTCCCTCACCTTTCTTTGGCAGGCCCCGCCCCTTGCCCATACGTGATTTGCGGTCATTGACCTTCCCCCGCGGGCTGACTGGCTCCACCGTGCCATCGGCGCTCTCCGATTCTCTGGCGGAGTCCCGGGAGGACGTTCGGCGGAGCCGGCGCTTGGCTTTGGCTTTCATTTTGGCTTCATGTAGAGCCTTCTCCTGTGGAGTCCAATCAGGCGACACTTCCTCATCGCTGAGCTCCTCCGCCTGCGGAGCCTCGTCCTCACCTGGACCCATCCTAGATGATCCCACCGGAGGTGCCGAGCCCTGCAGAGGACAAGAAGGGGTTAATGGGAACACCAATCATATCAGAGGTGACACCGGGCCGGGGTACAGCAGGGAAGGGGTTAACGAGGAGGTGGGGGGAGCAGTACAGCAGGAAAGGGGTTAATATTAGATAAGGATGGGGGGAGGGGAGGAGTACAGCAGGGAAGGGGTTAGTATTAGATAAGGATGGGGGAGGGGGAGGAGTACAGCAGGGAAGGGGTTAGTATTAGATAAGGATGGGGGAGGGGGAGGAGTACAGCAGGGAAGGGGTTACTATTAGATAAGGATGGGGGAGGGGAGGAGTACGGCAGGGAAGGGGTTAATATTACATAAGGATGGGGGGGAGGAGTACAGCAGGGAAGAGGTTAATATTAGATAAGGATGGGGGGAGGGGAGGAGTACAGCAGGGAAGGGGTTAATATTAGATGAGGGGGAGGAGTACGGCAGGGAAGGGGTTACTATTAGATGAGGGGGAGGAGTACGGCAGGGAAGGGGTTACTATTAGATGAGGGGGAGGAGTACGGCAGGGAAGGGGTTACTATTAGATGAGGGGGAGGAGTACGGCAGGGAAGGGGTTAACGAGGAGGTGGGGGGAGCAGCACAGCAGGGAAGAGGTTAATATTAGATAAGGATGGGGGGAGGGGAGGAGTACAGCAGGGAAGGGGTTAACGAGGAGGTGGGGGGAGCAGCAGGGAAGGGGTTAATATTAGATAAGGATGGGGGGGAGGAGTACAGCAGGGAAGGGGTTAGTATTAGATAAGGATGGGGAGGGGGAGGAGTACAGCAGGGAAGGGGTTAATATTAGATAAGGATGGGGGGAGGGGAGGAGTACAGCAGGGAAGGGGTTAATATTAGATAAGGATGGGGGGAGGGGAGGAGTACGGCAGGGAAGGGGTTAATATTAGATAAGGATGGGGGGAGGGGAGGAGTACAGCAGGGAAGGGGTTAATATTAGATAAGGATGGGGGGAGGGGAGGAGTACAGCAGGGAAGGGGTTAATATTAGATAAGGATGGGGGAGGAGTACGGCAGGGAAGGGGTTAATATTAGATAAGGATGGGGGAGGGGAGGAGTACAGCAGGGAAGGGATTAATATTAGATGAGGGGGAGGAGTACGGCAGGGAAGGGGTTAATATTAGATAAGGATGGGGGAGGGGAGGAGTACGGCAGGGAAGGGGTTACTATTAGATGAGGGGGAGGAGTACGGCAGGGAAGGGGTTAATATTAGATGAGGGGGAGGAGTACGGCAGAGAAAGGGTTAATATTAGATAAGGATGGGGGAGGAGTACAGCAGGGAAGGGGTTAATATTAGATAAGGATGGGGGAGGGGAGGAGTACAGCAGGGAAGGGGTTAAAGGTTCAGAAATAGAAGGGATAAGTAGTAGAAGAGGGGGCGGGGCTTGGTGTTACAATGGGCGGGGCTTGGAGTGACAGGCTGGGAGGCGGGGCCTGTGTAGTATTAGTAGGGATGGTGGGCGGGGTCGGTGATGAGTGACAGGTCGGATGGGCGGGGTCGGAGTGAGGATAACATATGGAGAGGAATGCGGAGCACGTGGTGATCTCTTCATACATCTTCTATAGAAATACACCGCCCGCCACTCACCGCACCGACCACCTACCGCCCGGAGATCTCCCCTCCTCCTCCCCCCCACACTACACCGACACCTCCCCCTCATTATTATCATCATCATCATCTCCTCCACCACCATCCCAGAACCATCCCTCCAATCCCATCCCCCCCCCACCACCACACAACGTGTTACCTCACCTCCACCACTACAGCCGTACACAACACTCTGCCGGAAGTGACGTCCTCACACCCCGCCCACTCACACACCCCTCATCAGCGCACTGAGACTCCGCACCCCCGGAGATCTCTACTCCTCCCACATACTGACACCCCGCCCACTCCTACACATCATCACCGCTCCTCCGTATTGACACACCCATCACTGCACTGAGACCCCGCCCCCCGGAGAGCGACATCTACTACTGAGAGATCTCTACTCCGCCCACATACTGACACCCCGCCCCCTCCTCCACATCACCGCTCCTCCTCCTCCGTACTGACACCCCGCCCCCTCAAACACATCACCGCTCCTCCGTACTGACACCCCGCCCCCCGGAGAGCGACATCTCCTACTGAGAGATCTCTACTCCGCCCACATACTGACACCCCGCCCCCTCCTCCACATCACCGCTCCTCCTCCTCCGTACTGACACCCCGCCCCCTCAAACACATCACCGCTCCTCCGTACTGACACCCCGCCCCCCGGAGAGCGACATCTCCTACTGAGAGATCTCTACTCCGCCCACGTACTGATACCCCGCCCCCTCCTACACATCACTGCTCCGCCTCCTCCGTACTGACACCCCGCCCCCTCCTACACACCCTTCATCGCCGTACTGAGACCCCGCCCACCTGGAGAGCTCCATCCCCTACTGAAACCCCGCCTACTCCTATCACTCATCAGCGCTCCTCCTCCTCCGTACTGACACTCCGCCCACTCCTGCCTATTATAACCGCTCTTCCTCGCTCGTGATGATGCTCCGCCCCTCCCTTTACTTCCTGACAGTGATTGGACAGTGTGGAGGCGGAGAGGGGGGGAGGGGAGGACACCGGCTCCTCCTCCTCTGGGGCCCCTCCCCCCACACTGAGCATATAGTTCTGGGGGCGGAGATTGTGAGTGAATATTTATCAGGTCCCCGTGTTCTGTCGTATAGTGTCCGGCCGTCGTATAGTGTCCGGCCGTCGCATAGTGTCCGGCCGTCGTATAGTGTCCGGCCGTCGTATAGTGTCCGGCCGTCGTATAGTGTCCGGCCGTCGTATAGTGTCCGGCCGTCGTATAGTGTCCGGCCGTCGCATAGTGTCCGGCCGTCGTATAGTGTCCGGTCGTCGTATAGTGTCCGGCCGTCGTATAGTGTCCGGCCGTCGTATAGTGTCCGCCTCGGACTGCGCATGCGCAGTATGGAGCAGACGAAGCTTCGGAAAATCTCCGAAGCTGAACGGCGCCTGCGCACTGAGTCCCCGTCCTACCCCCCCCCACCATCACAGAGGAGGTAGAATAAAAAAGAGGGGCCCTCTAATATCTCCAGTCCGGTGTCCGCTAGGAGGGTGCGGGTAGAACCCGGACTCAGGCGCCGTTCATCCTCAGAGACTTTCTGGATCTCCTTCTGCTCCGTATTGTGCAGTGATGTGATGTAACCTCTAGCAACCAATCAGTGAGCGGTATTACTGCACATTCATCTCTAGCAACCAATCAGTGAGCGGTATTACTGCACATTCATCTCTAGCAACCAATCAGTGAGCGGCATTACTGCACATTCATCTCTAGCAACCAATCAGTGAGCGGTATTACTGCACATTCATCTCTAGCAACCAATCAGTGAGCGGTATTACTGCACATTCATCTCTAGCAACCAATCAGTGAGCGGTATTACTGCACATTCATCTCTAGCAACCAATCAGTGAGCGGTATTACTGCACATTCATCTCTAGAAACCAATCAGTGAGCGGTATTACTGCACATTCATCTCTAGAAACCAATCAGTGAGCGGCATTACTGCACATTCATCTCTAGCAACCAATCAGTGAGCGGTATTACTGCACATTCATCTCTAGCAACCAATCAGTGAGCGGTATTACTGCACATTCATCTCTAGAAACCAATCAGTGAGCGGTATTACTGCACATTCATCTCTAGAAACCAATCAGTGAGCGGCATTACTGCCCATTCATCTCTAGCAACCAATCAGTGAGCGGTATTACTGCACATTCATCTCTAGCAACCAATCAGTGAGCGGTATTACTGCACATTCATCTCTAGTAACCAATCAGTGAGCGGTATTACTGCACATTCATCTCTAGCAACCAATCAGTGAGCAGCATTACTGCACATTCATCTCTAGCAACCAATCAGTGAGCAGTATTACTGCACATTCATCTCTAGCAACCAATCAGTGAGCGGTATTACTGCACATTCATCTCTAGCAACCAATCAGTGAGCGGTATTACTGCACATTCATCTCTAGCAACCAATCAGTGAGCGGTATTACTGCACATTCATCTCTAGCAACCAATCAGTGAGCGGCATTACTGCACATTCATCTCTAGCAACCAATCAGTGAGCGGTATTACTGCACATTCATCTCTAGCAACCAATCAGTGAGCAGAATTACTGCACATTCATCTCTAGCAACCAATCAGTGAGCAGCATTACTGCACATTCATCTCTAGCAACCAATCAGTGAGCAGTATTAATGCACATTCATCTCTAGCAACCAATCAGTGAGCAGCATTACTGCACATTCATCTCTAGCAACCAATCAGTGAGCAGCATTACTGCACATTCATCTCTAGCAACCAATCAGTGAGCGGTATTACTGCACATTCATCTCTAGAAACCAATCAGTGAGCGGTATTACTGCACATTCATCTCTAGAAACCAATCAGTGAGCGGCATTACTGCACATTCATCTCTAGCAACCAATCAGTGAGCGGCATTACTGCACATTCATCTCTAGCAACCAATCAGTGAGCGGTATTACTGCACATTCATCTCTAGCAACCAATCAGTGAGCGGTATTACTGCACATTCATCTCTAGAAACCAATCAGTGAGCGGCATTACTGCACATTCATCTCTAGCAACCAATCAGTGAGCAGCATTACTGCACATTCATCTCTAGCAACCAATCAGTGAGCAGCATTACTGCACATTCATCTCTAGCAACCAATCAGTGAGCAGCATTAATGCACATTCATCTCTAGCAACCAATCAGTGAGCAGCATTCCTGCACATTCATCTCTAGCAACCAATCAGTGAGCAGCATTACTGCACATTCATCTCTAGCAACCAATCAGTGAGCAGTATTACTGCACATTCATCTCTAGAAACCAATCAGTGAGCGGTATTACTGCACATTCATCTCTAGCAACCAGTGAGCAGTATTACTGCACATTCATCTCTAGAAACCAATCAGTGAGCGGCGTTACTGCACATTCATCTCTAGCAACCAATCACTGAGCAGTATTACTGCACATTCATCTCTAGCAACCAATCAGTGAGCAGCATTACTGCACATTCATCTCTAGCAACCAATCAGTGAGCGGCATTACTGCACATTCATCTCTAGAAACCAATCAGTGAGAAGTATTACTGCACATTCATCTCTAGAAACCAATCAGTGAGAAGTATTACTGCACATTCATCTCTAGCAACCAATCAGTGAGCAGTATTACTGCACATTCATCTCTAGCAACCAATCAGTGAGCAGCATTACTGCACATTCATCTCTAGAAACCAATCAGTGAGCAGTATTACTGCACATTCATCTCTAGAAACCAATCAGTGAGCAGTATTACTGCACATTCATCTCTAGAAACCAATCAGTGAGCAGTATTACTGCACATTCATCTCTAGAAACCAATCAGTGAGCAGTATTATTGCACATTCATCTCTAGCAACCAATTAACAAGCAGAAATCATTTGCTGTAACCTCTAGCAACTAATCAGTGAACCGTAATATGTACTCTAACCTCTAGCAACCAGTCAGTAAGCAGTAATGATATGCTGTAACCAATGACAACCAACCGCAATCACTGCCTGATCTGATACAGTAAACTGATTTTAGGTCTAGCTGCTATTTATTGTATGTCTCAGAGCAGGTGGAGAGTGAAATTGCATGGGGGGGGGCCAAGAAAATTCTTGCCCGGGGTCCAATCAATATTATAGACGGCCCCTGAAGAGCACTCGCTATGCGTTCTTCACATTTAGTGTTACACCTGAACTGCGGTTTGGTTTGGGTTTATTTGTCTAAATTAGACTTCAGCATCAGTCTGACTGGACTGTGAGATGTTCGGCCTGGCCACAGGGGGCGCTGTCTCTTCTGGCAGGCATGGAACTATGGTCTGGTCAGGTGCTTAAGTTACTCTCTATCTCGGAGCCCGCCAAGTGGGAGTGGACCTCTCGCTGTGCTTTCTGGGAGAGGGTATTTAACCACTACAATACTGGGGGGCACTTTCGCCCCCTTCCTTCCCAGCCCAATTTTCAGCTTTCATCGCTCTAGCGCTTTCAGTGACAATTGCGCGGTCGTGCTACACTGTACCCAAATGAAATGGTTATCATTTTGTTCGCACAAATAGAGCTTTATTTTGGTGTTATTTATTCACGACTCCGTTTTTTATTTTTTGCGATATAAGCGCAAAAAAGCGGAAATTTGGAAAAAAAAACAATTTTTTTTTCTATTTTAAAAGAAATCCAATAAAATAAAATTTTGTCATAAATTTAAGCCAAAATGTATTCTGCTACATGTTTTTGGTAAAAAAAATTCCGTTAAGTGTATAATAATTGGTTTGTGTGATCACGGACATATGTACGCAAATGATCATGTACATATGTGTGCAGATAATCATTGGGACATGTGATTTTAGTGGGACATATGTGGGGGACATGTGTTTTTATTATTAGGGACATGTATGTTTTGGGGACATGTATGTTATGGGGACATATGTGGGGACTGTGTTTACACTGTGTGGTGTGTGGTGTGTTTGTACTGTGTGGTGTGTTTGTACTGTGTGGTGTGTTGTGTGTTTATACTGTGTGGTGTGTTGTGTGTATTACACTACACTGATGATCAGTGAGTAAAAAGCTGTAAAAAAACATCTCATACTCACTGATCATCAGCCGGCTGCAGCGATCTGCTCTCCTCTCCTCAGCGATGACTTCCGTGTGAGGAGAGGAGGAGCCGATTGCCTAGCAACCGGCTGTTTGTTTACATCACATGACGGCCGTGATTGGACACGGCCGTCATGTGATCAGGAGGGCCAATCACAGAGCCCTCCTGCCGATCTGAGATGCGCCGTGTCCGGGTGACACGAGCGCATCGGGATCGCGCCGCTGCGCGCGGGTGATCCCTCTCCTTCTGAAGGACGTTCCTGAACGTCCTATCAGAAGTAGACGGCTCCGGGCCGGGTGGGAAGTGGTTAAGATGCAGACATAACGTCTTTTGGGGTTTCCGGTCCAGTATGAGGTGCTGACTTCATGGTCCTCCTGACCAGCCCCCCAGGAAGGCTATGGCCTGGGGTGCGGATCCACCGGATCTTGATGTCTCGGGGCTGGCTAGCCCGAGGAAAGGAAACTAAAGGAGGATTCTGAGGTGGTTGGGTGCCGTCTCCGGTTCTAGAGAGACCCAGTGACTTCAAGCATTCCAGGGGAGGACTCTTCAGAAGAAGACCACGTACGGGTTGGTTTTCTTAACAAGAACCTGGAAGGGCTGAAGTACCCAAGAGAATCCGGACTTGTGGATATCGCCAAGCTGGCTGAAAGATCCAGATATCCTACAAGTGTTTTCAAGTTTAGTTTCCCTTCATGTTCTACAACAACGTCTGTGGCAGAGACTTGTTCCTGAGGAAGCTCCTTGTTGGCTGCGAGACCTTGTGAGAGACGGACTGTCCAACCTGAGTGATCATCCAGCTGTGATTGGCTGTTCTCTGGATGCAGTCAAAGTAAGCAAGTTCCTCAACGTTTATAGAGAGGCACTCAATTAAGCCAGAGGCTGGGTGGAGGGCCGGACATGACGAAGGCTGAGGGAAGAGCGTAGGGGGTTAATGTGATGAGGAGAAGTAAGGAGGTGGAGCGTAGAGAGAAAAGAAAGACGGGGGCGGAGCATAATAAAAGGAAAGGGAGGAGCATAGAGGGCAGCGTGGCTCAGTTGGGGAAGAGAGTTGCCAGTGAGAGGACCTGCTCCGTTGCTCAGATAACACAGTGCGGTAGGCGCGGCGTGGACGGCGGGGGTTTTCACTCGGCAGGACTGTCCGGTTATTGGGGGGGGGGGGGATCCGGAGCGGCGGGTGGGTTTTTGCAAGGGCTCAGCGAGGGTCTTACCATGTCAGGCCTGGACGCACTGTTTGACCGGCTGCGGGCCGCGGCGGCGTCACGAGGGACAGACTGGCTGCAGAGCCAGGTGGCGGCCATTACTAATGCGGCGGGGGGGGGGGCGGTAGCGGGGGGGAGACTACTCCATGTGCTCGGCGGTCCCGGCCACCGGAACGTTTTTCCCCTGGCCCCTCCACCAGAGCCCAGCGCCACCCTAGGAGCCCGGTGACTGACGCGCCGGCCCCCCCAGCAAAACGTTTGGGCGCCACAGTGCCAGGGGGGTCCGGGCGGAATCCTCTACATTGGCGGGGCTCGGGGAGCAGGGCTGGAGGTTCGGAAGGAGCCAGCTCCCCACCGGCGAGGGCAGTGCAGGAGGGGACGGCGGTCACCCATGGAAGCGCGGCGTCTTCGCCGCAAGGGGGGACTCGGCATAGGAGGAGCAGTGTCACGCCTTGCGCCAGCAATCAGACGCTGCAGGCAGGTCCAGGCGGTCGGATGGGAGAAGATTGGCGGCAGAAGAGAGAGAGGGAGCTGGGGGACCGGTGAGGAGACAGATGGCGGCGGTCACGCGGAGCGGAGCCAGGGGGCAAAACGCCAGTGTTCAGGCTGCTACAAGCAGTTGTCAATCTACGGCCACTGGGGTGGAGTCGCCCGGTGGGCTGAGCACGCCTCTGCTACCTACGGCAGGTGAGCGGTCAGAAGGTGAGCTGTCGGGCTCGGAGGAGGAGATCCGGGACGGCGTCGCGGCGGCTGGAGCATCCGGGGCGGCGGCTGACGGGAGCAGACCCAGGCAGCCAGGTAAGACTTTCAATCTCTCGCCTATTGATTTTAATGCTGCTTTGTGTGGGATTGTTGTGGGGGATGTGCGGGCTGCTGGGGGTGGTGTTGGGCCTGACACAGTGGGCCCGTTGGGGGCGGGTCACAAGATCCATTACAATCCTTATTGGGGGGACTACAGGTTCTGATTCACCGGTTTGCGGCCGAGGCCACGGGGGTCCACCCGGGGGCGGCTCCTTGGGTTGGGGGCCCAGGGGGGCACCTGGGGCTGGGGTCGCAGGCGCCCGGGGGGGCAGTTTGGGGAGTCCCGTGCAGAGTGGGGTGCTGGGGACCCAGCAGGTTTTGGAGGCTCCGGTGGGGGCGAGTGCGCAGCAGGAGGCGCCACAGACGGCGGGGACTCCGCGGGAGGAGGGCTCTGCGCCTTTAGCAACGGCTCCGCCGGTGGTCGTGCCTATGACGGTTTCGACGACGGGGGACGCTGCGGTAAGTACTTCAGGGGTGGAAAAGAAGGGGGAGGCAGCAGCGGCACCCAGAGTGGACGTGGTTAGGATAGCGGACGCCGCGAAGTGCGAGGTATATGTGTGCTATGAGGGGCCGCTGGGCGCACATCTGAAGCAGGAAGTGCGGGACAAGATCACCAAGGGTGAGTATGTGGAGATATTTTCCTTGCTGCCCCTGGAGAAATTTAATCTGGATAGGGTCAAGCCTGATGACTCCAAGAAGGACGACGAGGAGAAGAGGCGGTATAGGCTTATACCGCAGACTTTCACGAACTGGCTGCAGGCGTTCGCCATCACGGCCAGCGTGATCGGAGAGAAATCTCCGGAACACTGCTCGGCTCTCTTTTGCTATATGGACGCCATTGGGGAGGCGCATAGGGTCTATGGTGGCTCGGCGTGGCTGAGGTACGACGAGCAATTTAGGCAGAGGAGGGCGGTTCGGCCGGATATCAGGTGGGATCACAAGGATATCAGCCTTTGGATGCGATTGATGTCGTCGGCGCGGGCTCCATCGCAGTTTTTTCGGGGGGGGGGGCGGGGGAACCCCCGC
This sequence comes from Lithobates pipiens, assembly GCF_037356315.1. Taxonomy (NCBI): domain Eukaryota; kingdom Metazoa; phylum Chordata; class Amphibia; order Anura; family Ranidae; genus Lithobates; species Lithobates pipiens. The sequence goes on from NW_027507718.1 coordinate 538,857,421, forward strand.
CTCGGGACTTCTGGCCGGTAAGAAATTTGGGGTGTGCTGGCAATTTAACGAGGGGTCTTGCAAATTTGGGGGGTCCTGTCGTTTCCGGCATGAGTGTTCCAGATGTGGGGGGAGCCACGCACTGTCCCGTTGCTTCAAACGGGGTAAGCGCGGCGCTGACGCTGCGTTTAAGAGGGACAACGCCGGTGAGGGTGGAAAGGATGCGACCTTTCCTAAATAGGTACCCGAATAGGGAGGCGGCGAGAGTGTTGGGGGAGGGTTTTGCGGTGGGTTTCAAAATTCCGTGTTCCATGGCTGAGGTTCCGCCGATGGCTCGGAACTTGCGATCCGCGCTGTTACATCCGGGGGTGGTTTCTGAGAAATTGGCCAAAGATGTTGTGATGGGGAGGATGAGTGGCCCTTTCTCGGAGCGACCATTGCCGGATCTGGTGGTGCCCCCGTTGGGGGTGGTGCCTAAGAAGGAACCCAACAAGTTTCGGCTTATTCACCACCTTTCGTTTCCAAAAGGGGGTTCAGTGAATGGCGCAATCGACCCGGAAGCCTGCACGGTGTCATATACTTCTTTTGACGCGGCAGTGGGTTGGGTGCGTCATTTTGGGAGGGGAGCACTCATGGCAAAATTGGACATTGAGTCGGCATTTCGATTGCTGCCGGTACACCCGGAAAGTTTTCATCTTCTGGGGTGCTGTTGGCAGGATCGCTTTTATGTGGACAGATGCTTGCCCATGGGCTGCTCCGTCTCCTGCGCCCTGTTTGAGCTCTTTAGCTCTTTCTTGGAGTGGGTAGTGCGCGATTTGTCCGGATGGGGTTCGGTTATCCATTATCTGGGCATATTTTCCGGGTCAGTGGAGTGCGGAGGCCTGGCCACGGACTTGGGTTAAGGACGGGTTGACTAAGAACCTGGTGCTGCTGGAGCTGTTTCCGGTGGTAGTGGCGTTGGAATTGTGGGGTGCGTCCTGTCTGGACCTTAAGATTAGGTTGAATTGCGATAATATGGGAGTCATGCAGGTGATTAACCGGATTCCGGGTTCTTCCCCTCCGGTGATCAGGCTGCTGCGCCATCTGGTGCTGCGGTGCCTGCAGATGAACATATTTTTGTATGCCGTACACATTCCAGGGGTGGAGAATAACCTGGCCGATGCCTTGTCTCGATTTCAGTGGCAGAGGTTTCGGGACTTGGCGCCAGGAGCGGCGAGAGAGGGGATCCCCTGCCCGGAGTGGCTTTGGACAATTGCTTTGGGATCGCCGCGGGATGGATCAAGAGGTCGGTGAGCGAGTCGACTTGGTCGGCGTACAGTAGAGTTTGGAGGAAGTGGCTGGAATTTTCACAGCTGGCGGAGGCCGAGCTGGGGGACATGAGGGCGGACAGTGGTTTGTTGGTTTTGTACTTTGTGGTCAGGCAGATGGAAGGGTTGGGGTCGGTTTCTGGGATCGAACGGAAGCTGGCGGCACTGGCGTTCTGGTTTAAGTTGCGGGGGGCGAAATGGATGCGACGAAAGGTTTTTGGGTGCGGCAGGCGCTGAAGGGGTACCGGAAGGGTAATCAGAAGAAGGACGGGAGGCGGCCGGTGACTTTTGCTATTTTGCAGGTGATTTGCCGGCAGTTGGGGGGTCTGTGTGCGTCAGGTTATGGAGCTCACCTGTTTCGAACAGCCTTCTCCTTGGCCTTTTTCGGGGCCTTCAGGGTGGGTGAGCTGGTCAGTCCGGCGAAGAACGTTGGGGGGGGGGGGTTTGTTGGGTCAGGATGTTACATCGGGGGAGGGTTGCGTGTGTTTGAAACTGCGCAGGTCTAAAACGGACCAGACGGGGAAGGGTGTGGACGTTTGGTTATATGCATTGCCGGGTTCGGAGATCTGTCCGGTGATGGCGGTGACGAAGTTCATGAGGCTGCGACCACAAGAGGAGGGCCCATTGCTGGTGCATCGGGATGGGAGTTTCCTGTCCAAATTCCAATTTATAGCGGTGTTTAGAAAATGTTTGAAGTCGGGGGGGGGGGGGGGTTCGACGGGGCGCAGTTTGCTTCGCACTCCTTCCGCATCGGGGCGGCCACTGAGGCTGCCAGATGTGGGTTGGACGAGGCTGCGGTGAAACACATAGGGCGATGGGAGTCCAGGCGTTTCAGGTCCTATGTTCGGCCGCACTTGGTGTAGACTGTTTTTCTGGGTCGGGGGGTGCTTAGGGCTTGTGTGATGGGGTGTTGATTTTTGTCTGTGTCATTTCAGATGGAGGTTTACCATGCCTCGTCTGGATTCTCCTATGTTTTTTGGGGTGCCAGGCGAGCAGATGTCAGACCGGAAGGAAGGCAGCTGGGGATCCCACGTAGAGAGGCTTGCATCAGGTGGTTGGGTATCCCGGGGATGAAGTGGGGTAGGGTCATACCTGAAGTACACCGGTACGCCAGACTGGATAGGCCCCCTGATGTACTGGTTCTCCATGTTGGGGGGAATGACCTGGGGATTAGGTCTACTCGGGATATAATTGCGGACGTGAAGTGCAATTTTTTGATGCTTCGGAGGGATTTCCCGGATATGGTCATAGTCTGGTCGGACATTGTAGCACGTACGGCATGGCGGATGGCACGGTCTGTAGTCAGACTCAATAAAGCCCGAATTAAGGTTAACAAGGTTTTGGGGAGGTTTGTAAAACGGAATGGGGGTTTAGTGGCGCGCCACATGGAGTTGGAGGTTAACGTGGGTATGTACCTTCGGGGGGATGGGGTCCATCTGACGGCGGCGGGGCATTGACCTTTGGGCGTTGGGATTACAAGATGGGATCGAACGGGCCCTGAGGGTGTGGAGGGGCCCTTAAGGATAAGGGGGTCATCCTTGCGGGCTGTGGCGGTGTCTTTTGGTCTTTGATGGGGCAAAAGGAAACAGATGATGGAAATGTGGGGGGGGGGGGGAGCTCATAGGGATATGGGCCCTCCCCTTTTGGTGTATCCCAGTGGAAGGGTAGGCTGCAATACGGGATTTGGTGGCATTGCGGGAAGGTGGTTGTCTCCAGGCTTATAAACGGCCGGAGGCCTGGTATGGTAAAAGGTGGTCCCGCAGTGGAATGGTGGAAAAAGGTTATGTTTAAAAAGGTGGAACGTGGTACCGTCAAAGACCAACTGACTGGGAGTTCTTTAAAAGTTGCCGTTACCAAACAGTTGTTATATATATATATATTTAATAAAGTTATATAAGTTATTGGTTTGAAGAGTGTTAATAAAAGGCTGCTATGGCCATTTATACTCCAAACTCCTGTGTGGCCTGATTATTGGGCGGGAGGGTAAAATGTATAGAGTAACGGTAGTAGGATTATATAAAAGGAAAGAAGGGTAATTACCAGGGATAAAAAAATACGGAGAGGTATGTCCCTAATGCATTGGTCAAGATTTTGACACAAGAACCTGGACTTCCTTTCCAACCCTCTGATCCCAAGACTGTTCAATGCTTTGAGTTTTGCAAATAAAATTTATTCAAGTGGATCTATTGTCAGTCTCAAGTTACTGGACCACCGACCACGGGACATCCGGAGACGTGCCACAAGGAGAACGGAGGGTAACAATAAGCCCAGAAATAACCAGCAGCTCCTTCGGGGGTTAGCACTACATACATATATATATATATATATATACTCACATACACATATGATTTACACAACACACACATGTACGGTTGATGTTCACTAATGTTACTTTTGAGTCACACACACAATCGCATCATTTTTCAGACACGATTGATGCGTTTTTGGTCATTTACACACATTTTGTTTCAGCGTGTCACAGGGTTTAGCGCAACTCTTCTATTAATCCATTGTGTTCAGCCCCGCCCCCCTTTATCTCCTCATTGGCTCACTGACTTTGACAGCGGCAGCAGCCAATGAGGAGGGAGAGTGCGGACAGCAAAGACACGCCTACAACGTGTGTGGATGGAGATGGGGAATCGGGTAAGTATTAGAGGGGGGGGGGAGGGGCACATTCCATCCCTGAGGGTCCATAAGTGACCGAGCCAGTGTGTTCAGGATTCTTATTGGATACTAATCGGCCAATCAGTCCTCTCCCCCCTCCCTCCCCCCCGATCACATGTATGACGTCCTGCAAGAGAGCAATGTGTACGGAGGATCGGAGGATGGGCTCAACTCCCTGCCTACTGAAGAAGACCAATCACAGGGCGTAACGTCTACGAGTGGGAGGAGCCTGTGACATCACATCATTACTCCCAGTACAAAGAATTCATTATCCAACTCTCCTCCCCACCCCCCCTCCTGATTCATAATACATGTGTGAGAACAGATCACTACCAACACCGGGCTTCTACTAGGAGGTCTCTGTATTATTATGGGGAGGAGGGAGGGAAGATTCAGACAGAAGGAGGAGTAAGAAGGAAGGAGGAGAGAGGGAGGAGTAAGGACGGAGAATGGAAGAGGAAGAAGGAAAGAGTGAGGAGAAGGGAGAAGTCCATCCCATGTCCTCCTCCTCCAGTCCCATCTCCTCCATCCCATGTCCTCCTCCTCCGCCTCCAGTCCCATCTCCTCCATCGCATGTCCTCCTCCTCCGCCTCCAGTCCCATCTCCTCCATCCCATGTCCTCCTCCTTCGCCTCCAGTCCCATCTCCTCCATCCCATGTCCTCCTCCAGTCCCATCTCCTCCATCCCACGTCCTCCTCCGCCTCCAGTCAAATCTCCTCCATCCCATGTCCTCCTCCTCCTCCTCCAGTCCATCTCCTCCATCCCATGTCCTCCTCCAGTCCCATCTCCTCCATCCCCTGTCCTCCTCCTCCTCCAGTCCCATCTCCTCCATCCCATGTCCTCCTCCTCCTCCTCCAGTCCCATCTCCTCCATCCCATGTCCTCCTCCAGTCCCATGTCCTCCTCCAGTCCCATCTCCTCCATCCCCTGTCCTCCTCCTCCTCCAGTCCCATCTCTTCCATACCATGTCCTCCTCCAGTCCCATCTCCTCCATCCCATGTCCTCCTCCAGTCCCATCTCCTCCATCCCATGTCCTCCATCCCATGTCCTCCTCCAGTCCCATCTCCTCCATCCCATGTCCTCCTCCAGTCCCATCTCCTCCATCCCATGTCCGCCTCCAGTCCCATCTCCTCCATCCCATGTCCTCGTCCTCCTCCAGTCCCATCTCCTCCATCCCATGTCCTCGTCCTCCTCCAGTCCCATCTCCTCCATCCCACGTCCTCCTCTGCCTCCAGTCAAATCTCCTCCATCCCATGTCCTCCTCCAGTCCCATGTCCTCCTCCAGTCCCATCTCCTCCATCCCCTGTCCTCCTTCTCCTCTAGTCCCATCTCCTCCATCCCATGTCCTCCTCCAGTCCCATCTCCTCCATCCCCTGTCCTCCTTCTCCTCTAGTCCCATCTCCTCCATCCCATGTCCTCCTCCAGTCCCATCTCCTCCATCCCATGTCCTCCTCCAGTCCCATCTCCTCCATCCCATGTCCTCCTCCAGTCCCATCTCCTCCATCCCATGTCCTCCTCCAGTCCCATCTCCTCCATCCCCTGTCCTCCTTCTCCTCTAATCCCATCTCCTCCATCCCATGTCCTCCTCCAGTCCCATCTCCTCCATCCCATGTCCTCCTCCTCCTCCAGTCCCATCTCCTCCATCCCATGTCCTCCTCCAGTCCCATCTCCTCCATCCCATGTCCTCCTCCAGTCCCATCTCCTCCATCCCATGTCCTCCTCCTCCTCCTCCAGTCCCATCTCCTCCATCCCATGTCCTCCTCCAGTCCCATCTCCTCCATCCCATGTCCTCCTCCAGTCCCATCTCCTCCATCCCCTGTCCTCCTCCAGTCCCATCTCCTCTATCCCATGTCCTCCTCCTCCTCCAGTCCCATCTCCTCTATCCCATGTACTCCTCCTCCTCCAGTTCCAGCTCCTCCATCCCATGTCCTTCTCCAGTCCCATCTCCTCCATCCCATGTCCTCCTCCTCCTCCAGTCCTATCTCCTCCATCCCCTGTCCTCCTCCTCCATCCCATGTCCTCCTCCAGTCCCATCTCCTCCATCCCATGTCCTCCTCCTCCATCCCATGTCCTCCTCCTCCATCCCATGTCCTCCTCCTTCTCCTGCAGTTCCATCTCCTCCATCCCACATACTCCTCCTCCTCCAGTCCCATCTCCTCCTACCATGGGAGGGGGACAGTGTGACGGGGGGCAGCAGAACAGGATGGGGAAGTGTCATGGAAGGGGGGTGACAGGACAGGTGGGTGGACAGTATAACAGGTGGGGGGCAGAGGGACAGGTGGGAGGCAGAGTCACACACACCTTGGGAAGCACCAGTCCTCCCAGCTCTCACCTGTCCAGCAGTGCCAGGACTGGTAGCTGGGCCTGCATCCCATCTCCACCAGGCTCTCCGATGGCAGCTGCAAAAAAGGAGCAGGGGAGGGCTCCTCCACCCTGACCTCATCCTCTATGGGGCCCTTTGCTGGCACCAACTGGCCTCACCCACTCCGCACACCCTGGCGCACACTGTGGTACCTGACCAGAGAGGTGCCCTGACCTTCACACATGTGGGATCCACCCACCTCTACATTCTCATCTGCATCCTGGCAGCCGGTCCGCTATGATGGCAGCCGATCCGCTATGTGTTAAAGATGGCCAGCCGAGATGTGACCCTTGGTCCGGGTCGCTCGGGCCACCTTGGCCCCATACCGGCCATAGCCCCCTGATGGCGGCCTTGCACATGCATGTGAAAACCTGGTACACATGATTGTAGCACTAAATTACTACATTTTAATATTGTTTTGTCCATGTCTTTATGGACCTTGCTTTGTGCACTGGTGAGCGGTCATGTTGGCACAGGAAAAGGCTGTCCCCAAACTGTTCCCACAAAGTTGGGAGCATGAAATTGTCCAAAATGTCTTGGTATGCTGACGCCTTAAGAGTTCCCTTCACTGGAACTAAGGGGCCAAGCCCAACCCCTGAAAAGCAACCCCCACACCATAATACCCCTCCACCAAATGATTTGGACCAGTGCACAAATCAAGGTCTGACCCCACAAATGCTCTTCTGGAAGAATGGTCAAACATTCCCATAGACACCCTCCTAAACCTTGTGGACGGTCTTCCCAGAAGAGGTGAAGCTGTTATAGCTGCAAAGGGCCAACTCAATATTGAACTCTATGGAGAGCGCGAGAGCGCGCGAGAGCGCGCGAGAAAGAGAGCGCGAGAGCGCGCGAGAAAGAGAGCGCGAGAGCGCGCGAGAAAGAGAGCGCGAGAGCGCGCGAGCGCGCGCGAGAAAGAGAGCGCGCGAGCGCGCGCGAGAAAGAGAGCGCGAGAGCGCGCGAGAAAGAGAGCGCGAGAGCGAGAGAGAGAGCGCGCGCGCGCGCGAGAGAGAGAGCGCGCGCGCGCGCGCGAGAGAGAGAGCGCGCGCGCGAGCGAGAGAGAGAGCCGCGCGCGCGCGAGAGAGAGAGCGCGCGCGCGAGAGAGAGAGCGCGCGCGAGAGAGAGAGAGCGCGCGCGCGCGAGAGAGAGAGCGCGCGCGAGAGAGAGAGCGCGCGCGAGAGAGAGAGAGCGCGCGCGAGAGAGAGAGAGCGAGCGCGAGAGAGAGAGAGCGAGCGCGAGAGAGAGAGAGCGAGCGCGAGAAGAGAGAGAGCGAGCGCGAGAAAGAGAGAGAGCGCGAGAAAGAGAGAGAGCGCGAGAAAGAGAGAGAGCGCGAGAGAGAGAGCGCGAGAAAGAGAGAGAGAGAGAGAGAGAGAGAGCGCGCGAGAAAGAGAGAGAGAGAGAGAGAGAGAGAGCGCGAGAAAGAGAGAGAGAGAGCGCGAGAAAGAGAGAGAGAGAGCGCGAGAAAGAGAGAGAGAGAGAGCGAGAAAGAGAGAGAGAGAGCGCGAGAAAGAGAGAGAGCGAGAGCGAGAAAGAGAGAGCGCGAGAGCGAGAAAGAGAGAGCGCGAGAGCGAGAGAGCGCGAGAGCGAGAGAGCGAGAAAGAGAGAGAGCGAGAAAGAGAGAGAGCGAGAAAGAGAGAGAGCGAGAAAGAGAGAGAGCGAGAAAGAGAGAGAGCGAGAAAGAGAGGAGAGCGAGAAAGAGAGAGAGCGAGAAAGAGAGAGAGCGAGAAAGAGAGAGAGCGAGAAAGAGAGAGAGCGAG
>NW_027507718.1:538865685-538916679 GCF_037356315.1 Lithobates pipiens
GAAAGAGAAAGAGAAAGAGAAAGAGAGAGAGAGAGAGAGAGAGAAAGAGAGAGAGAGAGACCCAATACCTTTGGTAATCTAGTGTATTTCTTTCTGCCATCCCTCCCATGGTAGGCTGACATGGTGAGTACGAGGAATATGGAAAACTGCTTACCATACTTCTCATAATATGTCTTTCCTGTTGGCTCATCATGTCCGCCTCGGTGTTCCCTCCCTTGTGTCCGGTCAACAGGTCCAGGAATCCTGTAGGTTGGGGAGACCTTCACAGGGAGTTGTCCTTGGGGGTTGTGAGGACAACCCCAACATGATGAGCCCCCAGGAAGAGGAAATTATGGTGTGCTTGGATAACAATCTGTAATTTTATTTCTGGAGATGATCCGGGATGTTCGAGCCTTGGGTAGACCATGTTGGGCATTGAGGGCTAATATCCGAGAGATGGGCAGAAGATCCGAAGCCAATACATCTCACCAATGGGGGGAAGAGAGGGAGATCCCAAAGACCTGTCCTGTGCGCCTGGCCATAATCTCTTCTAGAATGGAGATTTCAGAGGATGGAGATTAACCTCTTTCATGCCTCAGGGTAAAACATGTTCATGCCTAAGCACAATTTTGTAACTTTGACATGTGTTGGTAAAACCGTACATATCACCACAACTACTTTGTGCATCCCGGTGGATTATACCGGTATTTTCTGGACAATTTGGGCTTTCATTCGGTGGTAAATGGTAATGTATATCCCACGATTTCTTTTATTTATCAAAGCAAAACTGAACCAAAATAGTAAAAAAAAAAAAAAAAAAAAAAAATCATATTTTTTAAATGTAGCTGTATATTTCTTTTTATTTTTTTATTACCGTAACCTTCCACCAAAAAAACTACCCAAAATAAATCCTCCTGCTCTTGACAATCACATCAATACCACATAATTGTGAAGTGGAAGGAAAATGATAAATGATACAAATAAATATGTGAAAAGTGTGGGGGAGGGGCATTTGTATGGCGCCCCCCGGAGTCAATACTTTGTAGAACCCCCTTTCTCTACAAGTCTTTTTGGGGGTGTCTCTACCAGCTTTGCCCATCTAGAGAGGACATTTCTGCCCATTCTTCTTCTTTGTAAAATATCTCAAGCTCTGTCAGATTGGATGGAGAGCGTCTGTGATCAGCAATTTTCAAGTCTTGCCACAGATTCTCAATGGGATTTAGGTCTGGACTGTGACTGGGCCATTCTAACACATGAATATGCTTTGATGTAAACCATTCCATTGTAGCTCTGGCTGGATGTTTCGGGTCGTTGTCCTGCTGGAAGGGGAACCTCCGCCCCGGTCTCAAGTCTTCTGCCGACTCTAACAGGTTTTCTTCTAAGATTGTCCTGTATTTGTCTCCATCCATCTTCCCATCAACTCTGACCAGCTTCCCTGTCCCTGCTGAAGAAAACCATCCCCACCACATGATGCTGCCACCACCATGTCTCACGGTGGGGATGGTGTGTTCGGGGGGGATGGGCGGTGTTAGTTTTCCCCACACATAGCGTTTTGTTTTTAGGCCATAAAGTAGAATTTTGGTCTCCTCTGACCAGATCACCTTCTTCCACATGTTTGCTGCCCCTCCCCCACATGGCTTCTCACAAACTACAAACAGGACTTCTTATGACTTTCTTCCTCCAATGTCTTTCTTCTTGTCACTCTTCCATAAAGGGCAGATTTGTGGAGAGACGACTAATAGTTGTCCTGTGGACAGATTCTCCCCCCTGAGCTGTGGATCTCTGCAGCTCCTCCAGAGTTACCATGGACCTCTTGGCTCTTCTCTGATGAATGCTCTCCTTGCCCGGCCCGGTCAGTTTAGGTGGACGGCCGTGTCTTGGTAGGTTTGCGGTTGTGCCCATACTCTTTCCATTTTCCGATGATGGATTGAACAGAGCTCCGTGAGATGGTCAAAGCTTGGGAGATTATTTTCTGCATAGAGAGAGATACAATGTATCTTTCCTCTCCATTCACAGAGAGAGACACAGGGGACAGGCTTCACAGTGACTGATCACTGTGATAGCCAATCAGAGGCTATCGCAGTGATCAGGTGACCCGGAATCGGTGGCGTTGCAGGAGGGGCGGGGGTACACCCAGGTGACATCCGCCAGAGGGGGTGACACCTGTGGGCAGCGGCACCGCTAACACCGCGCGGTCCACACCCCCTACACTGATCTGTGTCTCATGGGCTGTCTCCCTTAGTGGAACGGACCAAAGCCACCTCCCCCTCCACTCTGTTTACATGTACATAAGTATCACAGGCTCCTCCCCTGTACACAAGTATCACAGGCTCCTCCCCTGTACACAAGTATCACAGGCTCCTCCCCTGTACACAAGTATCACAGGCCCCTCCCCTGTACAGAAGTATCACAGGCCCCTCCCCTGTACAGAAGTATCACAGGCCCCTCCCATGTACAGAAGTATCACAGACCCCTCCCCTGTACACAAGTATCACAGGCTCCTACCCTGTACACAAGTATCACAGGCTCCTCCCCTGTACACAAGTATCACAGGCTCCTCCCCTGTACAGAAGTATCACAGGCCCCTCCCATGTACAGAAGTATCGCAGGCACCTCCCATGTACAGAAGTATCACAGGCTCCTCCCCTGTACACAAGTATCACAGGCCCCTCCCATGTACAGAAGTATCACAGACTCCTCCCATGTACATAAGTACCCGGATTCCGATAAGCCCCCCGCCCGCAGACCTCGACAACCAACGGCCAGGGTTGTCGGGAAGAGGCCCTTGTCCTCATCAACATGGGGACAAGGTGCTTTGGGGTGGGGGGGTCGCACGCCCCCCTCCCCCAAGGCACCCCCCCATGTTGAGGGCACGCGGCCTGGTACTGCTCAGGAGGGGGGGGGGGGCGCCCGCTCGTCCCCACCCCCTTTCCTGGCCGGCCGGGTAGCGTGCTCGGATAAGGGTCTGGTGTGGATCTTGGGGGGACCCCCACGCCGTTTTTTTCGGGGGTACCTAAGGGCCTGGTATGCTCTCGGAGGGGGAACCCACGTCAAATATTTTTTCAGAAATTTGGCGTAGAGTTCCCCCTTCAGAGCTCATTCTCTGATTGGCCATGGCAAAAGTCGCCTGGCCTGGGGAAACCTTTCTGGCTGTGAAAGCTTTTTGCATTCATTCAGCTAAATGCACGAACATTCTCCACAAAGTAGAGGCTAGAAAGCCTTTATGCGGTGACTCACCTCTCACTGTCTGGCAGCTCCGCTCGGGCTGAGGAACGGAGCTGCCGACGTCACTTCCGGGTTTCGTGAAGCAGCCGAAAGCCGGAAGTGACCTGCCTGTCTAAGAATGACAATGCTCCCGCCCGCAGAATCACAGTGATTTTACGGGCGGAAGCTAGTCGGCGTCCTGCAGTGCGCCGCAAGGCGGGTTTTTAACCCGCAAATGAAGCGCCATGGATGCAATCTTGTGATTGCATCGACGTGGCGCTTCTCATAGTGCACTGTGACCGGCGCCACAGTACACTGTGTTAAATTGTTAAATGAATTTTTTTTTTTTAAATGTCTTAAAGGGCCCGTTTTTTTTTTTTTTTTTAATTTTTTATTTTTTACTTTTATTTTATTTTTAATTTTTTTTACACCTAGGGGGAGGGGGGGGGGGCGGCGCCCGGGCGCCCCCTATGGGCGGGCCGCCACTGGTGGAGAGAGGAGAACCTTCCAGAAGAACAACCATCTCTGCAGCTCTCCACCAATCTGGTAGAGTGGCCAGACGGAAGCCACTCCTCAGTAAAAGGCACATGACAACCTACCTGGAGTTTGCCAAAAGACACCTGAAGGACTCTCAGACCATGAGAGACAAAATTCTCTTGTCTGATGGAACAAAGATTGAACTCTTCAGTCTAAATGTCAAGTGTCATGTTTGGGAGGAACCAGGCACCGCTCACCACCTGGCCAATGCCATCCCTTCTGTGAAGCATGGTGGTGGGGATGTTTTTCAGCGGCAGAGACTGGGAGACTAGTCAGGATCGAGGGAAAGGTGAACAAAGCAATTTGCAGAGACATCATTGATGAAAACCTGCTCCAGAGCGCTCTGGACCTCAGACTGGGGTGAAGGTTCATCTTCCAACACGACAACGACCCTAAGCACACAGCCAAAATCACAAAGGAGCGGCTCCGGGACAACTCTGAATGTCCTTGAGTGGCCCAGCCAGAGCCCAGACTTGAACCCGATTGGACATCTCTGGAGAGATCTGGAAATGGCCGTGCACCGACCCTCCCCCATCCAACCTGATGGAGCTTGAGAGGTCCTACAAAGAAGAATGTGAGAAACTGCCCAAAAATAGGAGTGCCGAGCTTGTAGCATCATACTCATCATACCCACCAAGGCTTGGGGGCTTCAAAGTATTGAGCAAAGGCTGTGATACTCATGCACGTGGGGGGTGCCAGAGATACTCATGCACGTGGGGGGAGCCTGTGATACTCATGCACGTGGGGGGAGCCTGTGATACTCATGTACGTAGGGGGGGAGCCTGTGATACTCATGTACGTAGGGGGGGAGCCTGTGATACTCATGTACGTAGGGGGGGAGCCTGTGATACTCATGTACGTAGGGGGGGAGCCTGTGATACTCATGTACGTAGGGGGGGAGCCTGTGATACTCATGTACGTAGGGGGGGAGCCTGTGATACTCATGTACGTAGGGGGGGAGCCTGTGATACTCATGTACGTAGGGGGGGAGCCTGTGATACTCATGTACGTAGGGGGGAGCCTGTGATACTCATTCACGTGGGGGGAGCCTGTGATACTCATGCACGTGGGAGGAGCCTGTGATACTCATGCACGTGGGAGGAGCCTGAGATACTCATGCACGTGGGGGGAGCCTGTGATACTCATGCACGTGGGGGGAGCCTGTGATACTCATGCACGTGGGGGGAGCCTGTGATACTCATGCACGTGGGGGGAGCCTGTGATACTCATGCACGTGGGGGGAGCCTGTGATACTCATGCACGTGGGGGGAGCCTGTGATACTCATGTACGTAGGGGGGGAGCCTGTGATACTCATGTACGTAGGGGGGGGAGCCTGTGATACTCATGTACGTAGGGGGGGAGCCTGTGATACTCATGTACGTAGGGGGGGAGCCTGTGATACTCATGTACGTAGGGGGGGAGCCTGTGATACTCATGTACGTAGGGGGGGAGCCTGTGATACTCATGTACGTAGGGGGGGGAGCCTGTGATACTCATGTACGTAGGGGGGGAGCCTGTGATACTCATGTACGTAGGGGGGGAGCCTGTGATACTCATGCACGTGGGGGGTGCCAGAGATACTCATGCACGTGGGGGGAGCCTGTGATACTCATGCACGTGGGGGGAGCCTGTGATACTCATGCACGTGGGGGGAGCCTGTGATACTCATGCACGTGGGGGGAGCCTGTGATACTCATGCACGTGGGAGGAGCCTGAGATACTCATGCACGTGGGAGGAGCCTGAGATACTCATGCACGTGGGAGGAGCCTGTGATACTCATGCACGTGGGAGGAGCCTGTGATACTCATGCACGTGGGAGGAGCCTGTGATACTCATGTACGTGGGAGGAGCCTGTGATACTCATGTACGTGGGAGGAGCCTGTGATACTCATGTACGTGGGAGGAGCCTGTGATACTCATGCACGTGGGATTTTTTCCTTTTTTATTTTTAATAAATTTGCGAAGATTTCAAACTTCTCTCACGTGGTCATTATGGGGGATGGTTTGTAGAATTTTGAGGAAATGAAGTGACATAACAAAATGTGAAAAAAGTGAAGCGCTGTGTGAGTACTTTCCAGATGCACTGTACTATTTCGTCTGTAGGAAAGTTATAGGAGGCCACAAAAACTATGGGATATTTATCTGAAAAATCCATAAATCCTGATATACCGGCGGCTGATCTAATTTCTTGAGGCCGAAAATGCCAGGACAGTACAACCCCCCCCCCATAACCTCTTTTTGTGAGATAGACAGTCCGGGGTGTTGGTAGTAGAGCTTCTGCATCTGACACAATGGATCAGTAGTCTGGGACGAGCTCAACCACCAATCAACAGAATCCATTTACTGTAAAAATAGAGTATTTATTGTACAAAAGGAACACTCACATTTGCGAAGATAAAAAAAAAAAAAAAGTGCTTGCTATAAAATATGATGCAGTGGCGTTAGCAGAGCTCGCGCCGACGCGTTTCGTCTCATAAGATAACATCTTATCTTATTCTTTTTAAAATGGAATTACACTACGTGCCCCTTTTCTCTTTCTTTCCTCATAACTATATGGGAGAAATTAGCCATCTGGCTCCCCCTTTATAAAAAAAAAAACAAAACAAAAAAAAACCCCATTGAGGGCTACCCATTTGGAGTGCCATTGATAGGGATCACTGGAGTCCATCCCCAGACCAAGAGGTGGTGTTTTGCGAGGCCGTTATCCCCTGGTGTGTCACACCACACGCTTGATGGACTCATTAGGCGCACACACACACCCGTTTGAGTTCAATCGCTTTGGTAAACCTTCTACTTATTGGTGGCGGATCATCGATCAGCAATTTATTTTGCGCAGCCTTCACTTTACAACCATGTTTTGCTCATTCCTTGATGGACTTTGAATCACTTTTTGCACTGATGGACACTGGTGAGATTGCATTGATGGGCACTGAAACTGCACCCATGAGGCCGCACTGATGAACACCGACGAGCTGCACCCATGAGGCCGCACTGATGAACACCGACGAGCTGCACCCATGAGGCCGCACTGATGAACACCGACGAGCTGCACCCATGAGGCCGCACTGATGAACACCGACGAGCTGCACCCATGAGGCCGCACTGATGAACACCGACGAGCTGCACCCATGAGGCCGCACTGATGAACACCGACGAGCTGCACCCATGAGGCCGCACTGATGAACACCGACGAGCTGCACCCATGAGGCCGCACTGATGAACACCGACGAGCTGCACCCATGAGGCCGCACTGATGAACACAGACGAGCTGCACCCATGAGGCCGCACTGATGAACACAGACGAGCTGCACCCATGAGGCCGCACTGATCAACACCGACGAGCTGCACCCATGAGGCCGCACTGATGAACACCGACGAGCTGCACTGACAATTGCCAGTAGCGATAAATACAGAACGTCTTCAGATGCATCTTTAGTAATTAGCAAGTGCTCAAGTCCAATTCCCAAGGTGAAACCGATCCGATTGTATGGCTTCAGAATTCTGCCAGCGATGTCATACACAGACATCCAATACAGGCGATCAGATCGCTGCGCTGCACCAAGGAACCCGGGACAAAACAAGTAAATGAAAAAAAAAAAAAAAAGTATATTTATTAAAGATAAGGACACACAGCAAACCAAAAACAAGTAAAATGAATGCAAAAAACACAGCAAACCCACCTAATATAAACTATTTATGTATATTATATTACATACACAAGACGTAAACAAGGCAGGGACAATAACCAGGGATAAAGGAAGGAGACCATAAAAAAGGAGCAGGGAACAAGTCCCAAGGACAGGATTCACAGAACGGGGTCCAAGACAAGTTGGAACAAAAGCAGGGACAAGGCTAGCGGAGGGAATTCTGAAGCATTGATCTTGGGTTTATATAGACCAGCAGAACTCACAACAGGTGTGCTTGAAAGCTGGTCGGTAATCCAGGCAGGGAGACACCGGCGGGTGGCCACCAGAATTACACCCTTTGGTGCTGAGCGTATCCGCGCCCCCCAGGAAGGACACCGTTCCTGACACGAGGCAATTTCCTAGTCATTTAACCAACCTAGATAAACAGAGGTTTGTCTTCTCCTAGCTCACACTCTACAATACACATTATTAGAAAGTATAAACACAGAACTCCTTCGCACAATAGCAGACCTACTTCCAATAAGCACATTATGCCCAAAAAAAAATAAAAAATAAAAAAAAAATAAAAAAAAAATGAAACCTTAGCGCCTATAACCAAAAATATTCAACAATACACCAGCTGCAGTAATAAAAAAAAAAAAAAAGCTAGAAAGCAATGGACAATATAAAAACTATTTGCTGCACTTCGTGTCAGTTAGGTTAATATACACACATATATATCTGATACAGTCCCAATAGGTGACGATATAAGGTGCTCGTGCTCCAATGACGTATCTATGTGCTCCACAGGGATGTGCACTCACCCCACTAGGATGTTGACCACCTATCTCTAGTATGGTCTGTCAAACGTGTGGGGATACCCCTATAGAAGTCTATTGACTGACGTCTCAAAAAAAAAAAAAAAAACACCTATAGATGGATGGAAAATGACAAAAGAAGATCCTCATTGCCATTACAAAATGACTTTATTTAGTAAAAATAAAAATATCCACTCACATTTAAAAAAGTGTCCATAAAGTCCCGACACCGGGCATGTTTAGCAGGCGATTAGATTATGGGGGTAAAAATCGGCCCACTCATGGACGCCACCGCTCTCAGAGTTGGGCTCGATTCCCGGGTGTTTTGTATGGGTGGAAGTATGTCACCTCTACCTCCAACACTAAGCGAATAGTTTTTTTTTAATCAAACACATTAGGGCAGGGGGCCCCAGACAGGTGGCTTGCTTATGACCACAGCATCTGCTAGGAGTCCCACACTGGCAGAGACCACCATGACCTCCTTAATAAATGTCCTTTTTGCATTACATAACATCTTTCTAAATGCTTGTAGGTCCCTTAAATAGCAGGGCCCATAGTTGGTAGGCAAGAGGCTGGCGAGAAGAGCCGAAGGCGGCCGAAAGCTGGCGAGAAGAGCCGAAGGGCCGCCGAGAACTACCGCACGCCGCCAAGATACACATCCGGCTCTGTATCTTGGCGGCGGCATTTAAAAAAAATAAAATAGACACGGCTGCAATGGGGGACAAGACTGCATAAGGCTGCAATGGGGGACAAGGCTGCAATGGGGGACTAGACTGGACAAGGCTGCAATGGGGGACAAGACTGGACAAGGCTGCAATGGGGGACAAGACTGGACAAGGCTGCAATGGGGGACTAGACTGGACAAGGCTGCAATGGGGGGACTAGACTGGACAAGGCTGCAATGGGGGGACTAGACTGGACAAGGCTGCAATGGGGGACTAGACTGGACAAGGCTGCAATGGGGGACTAGACTGGACAAGGCTGCAATGGGGGACTAGACTGGACAAGGCTGCAATGGGGGACTAGACTGGACAAGGCTGCAATGGGGGGACTAGACTGGACAAGGCTGCAATGGGGACTAGACTGGACAAGGCTGCAATGGGGGACTAGACTGCAATGGGGGACTAGACTGCAATGGGGGACAAGGCTGCAATGGGGGACAAGGCTGCAATGGTGGACAAGGCTGCAGATGACACTGATGGGCATATAAATGTAAGTTTTTTTTTTTCCCCCTTAAACTTCCCTCAAAAGTTTTTTTCCTTAAAATTCCCTCCTAAACTTGGGGTGCGTGTTATACGCCGATAAATACGGTAAATCCATACGTTTTGTGATCTGTGGCTGGGGAATAAGGATGGCTTCCTCTTCTCCCCACGCTCTGGAACTGCAAATGGGAAGATGAGTTTGCTGCTTCATCTCCCGTACCTTTAGCCAGCTGCTAGATAGACTAATTTCTCCATCCAAGCTCATCTTGTGCAGAAACGGTGTAGTTTGTATAAAAGGGAGCGCTATACTATATTGAAAATGTGCTAGCTACCCCAATTTCAATATATGTAACAAATCTTAGAATGTCTTATGTGAACAAATATAAATAAAAACCGTCATGCTAAAAATGAATGAATATCGTCCCAAATCAAGTGACACCATTAAAGTCCCATCAAAGTGATAAATATTTCATGAAAAAACCACACCAGGTCGATCAATAGAAAAAAAAATAAAAAATCCATAGAAATAAAAAAATTCATAAATAAAAGAACCACTAAAAATGTATTATGTATCGTCCCAATCAAGTCCCATCAGAGTGATGAATAATATCGTAAACATCGGAAAAAGTGACTCAATGGAAGAAAAAAAGTTCATTCAAACTAAATTCATAAAAATAACATCCGTCTTCAAACCGATGCCTTCTTAACAGATAGTGTGTGATCCTTCACCAAATATAGTTGTACTCGGGGTCAATCTGTGGATAGTATAGGAAAGGAAGGAGAAAATGGGCAGTAACACCCCAATAAAGGGTCAGAGGGCGCTGATCACCCCTGGTGCATTGAAAACAAAAAAAGAAAAAAATATCCCCAGAGTGGGGTTTTTTACAGCGAAGATTACCTGTGAATATTAATAATTGTATATAATAAATACCGACAGAGCGAGTAATAAATAATATAAATATTTTATTAATAAAAAAAAAGAAAAAAAAGAAAAGAGGATTAGACAGGCAACACGATGGTCAGGGACTGAGCTCCACTGAATAAATTAAAATATATAATATTACATGTGCATACAATGTTTGTGACACTTAAACCTTATTGTAACTGTAATTGCAATAAAGGATGGATAATATGGACCCTTTACGCGTTTCGACCCTCTTGGGGGTCTTCTTCAGAAGGTTTTTATCTATATAATCCACATAGAAAATCCTCTTTAAAGCATGGAGTTCACCACTTCTCCCATGTCATTCGAAGATGCGCACCCTCTAAACCTCTATAGCTGGAAAGAGTCGCTATGCTCAACCAAAAGAGGGAGCGAGAAACCGGAGTCCAACAAATAATGGCTTGCAAGGGATCACACCACTGTTACCGCCTCCAATATAGAATATAGTGGAGGAGGGTATGGGTGTAGGTAGACTGGGGTCAAGGGGAGCAACCTGTAAATAGTAACAGGTGAATGCTCATTTGTTGTCAGAGCCCAGAAAGGTAGTGTAGAAAAAAGTGGTAACAAAGCTTGTAAGCTTTATAATATAGCCCCTCTCAGTCTTGCATGGCCGCAGAGTACAAGGAGCCCTTGGTCATTCATATGAGGTCAATGCAAATGATGCCCTGTCAGGAAATAGTATAGTATAATAGTAGAATAGAATAGAATAGAATAGGATAGTATAGGAAAGGAAGGAACAAAGAGCAACAGAGAACATAGACCTGAAGCGTGCTGGGGTCACGTGGTCATTATGCCTAAAAAGGGGGCAAAAATAAAAAAAACACAGTAGGATGAAAGCTTAACAACCAGATTTATTACACAGTGAAATTAACATATGATCTGCCAAAATTGACAAACGCTGCCGAGAGGGGGGAGTGCTAGGAACAGGCAACAGAGGACCATCCCAGGGTTTGGCAAATGTAGCACCAACGAGCTGGTATAAAACCAACACCCGGCACCACGCCTTGCCAGGCTCCAAGAAACCGATAACCGCGTCGCCCCCCCGATTGCTGCGTCTTGCAAGCATGCAGATGTGAGAGAAAAAGGCCCGGGGTGCCATCGCGGTTGATTGGTCAGAAGTAAGCGAGACAATGGGCCAGAAGTGCGACTCCCCTGGCCTCAGGGAACCACAAAATGCCAGCTATAGCACTGCCTTGAGAACTAAGCTGGTAACCAATGCAAAAGGAGACCTGAGAGCAGGTCAGATAAGTCACGAAAAATATGACCCACCATGGGAAGTCTGCTGGGCACAGGAGGAGGACTACTCTACCGGATCCCTGAGGACAGCTTAAATAGAATGTGCAGAAAATAAGAAAACCCGACGGGGTCATCCCACAACATGAAATGCTGAGACTCGGCTCGATACGTCCCGAAAGTGCTGTGGGCCGATACGAGCTGGGAGAAGCAAAAAACACAAAAAAACAGAAAAGCAAATAGGAACTGGATGTTAGTCATCAGGACTAGGGACCCTAGACCGGAAAAGCCTGGAAAAAACATGGCAAGCAGTGTCAAGCCTTCCTGGCATTCAAAATAAAACCCAACGATCAAGGCTGCTGTATCAGCCAAATGGAAACCCAATCCATCACAAAACTGGAACTGAAAAGAAGGTGTGACGCCGGCACCGAAAGTGCTATGGGCCGATACGAGCTGGGAGAAGCAAAAAAACACAAAAAAAAACAGAAAAGCAAATAGGAACTGGATGTTAGTCATCAGGGCTAGGAACCCTAGACCGGAAAAGCAGTGTCAAGCCTTCCTGGCATTCAAAATAAAACCCAACGATCAAGGCTGCTGTATCAGCCAAATGGAAACCCAATCCATCACAAAACTGGAACTGAAAAGAAGGTGTGACGCCGGCACCTAGGCCCCCCCCCCCCCGAGAGGGTTCTGGGATCCACTAAAGCCCCGAGCCAGTGGAAGCTGCAATAGGCAGACTTACCAATCGTTCCATACCATTGCGCAACTCCTGGCGGGACGCAGCTAGGAAGTTAAAAGGTAGTGTGAAAAATGACACACAACTGGGTCAGGAACATAACTTGCGAGAGAAAAAACGTGAGCCGACAGAGAAAACCTGTGACAAGAATGTAAACTGCGTGAAGGAAACGTGACTGAACGAGAAACACGAGTAGCGTGAGCAGCATAAGAACCGAGGCTGCAAGAAAAAACACCACGTGCATAAGAAACGCAGGTTGCATGAGAACGTGAATTGATGAAACAACGAGAGAAACCCGGAAAAACTGAGAGAAACCCAGAAAAACTAAGAGAAACCCGGAAAAACTAAGAGAAACCCGGAAAAACTAAGAGAAACCCGTAAGAGAAACCCGGAAAAAAACTAAGAGAAACCCGTAAGAGAAACCCGGAAAAACTAAGAGAAACCCGTAAGAGAAACCCGGAAAAAAACTAAGAGAAACCCGGAAAAACTAAGAGAAACCCGGAAGAGAAACCCGGAAAAACTAGAGTAACGAAAAATTGCATGAGAAGAAAAACGTACCCGCATGAGAAAAACGTGAGTTTGTACGAAATATATGAGCAGTGTAAGAACCGATGAGGAGACTTGCCACCGAACAAACCAATTAAAAACGATCACCTCAATCTGTTAATCCAATAGACGTGATGGGTAACCTGCAGTGGAAGAACATAGACAACCCAGCTGTGTGAAAATGACCAGAGAACATAACAGACAACCAGCCCCTGACATAACCCCCCTGGTACCTGACAAGTATAAGGACGTGGGTGCAGAAATGACAGGACCAACAGCGCATGAAGGTGAACCTAATGACAACACCCTAGAGTATGCAGAAGTGAGCCCGAGCAACCTGCAGCGCCAAGACAGGAAATTAAAACGAACACCCAGGGCTAAAGGTACCCCCAGACTGTGGTGGGTAGTAGTAAAAGGTGTAATGGGGAACGTGCACATATGACGCATGGATTACAGGCGAGAAGATTGTGGGACGACAAATTAAAAAAAGGAAACCTCAGCCCATATGGATCTGTAGACGTGACAGAACCTGGATGTAAGCACCAGCTAACGGAAATGCAATGAACAAAAGGCAATGACATGAAAAAGGCATATGGACATGACACATGGGAAGACACAAGAAAAAGTGAGAAACGTAACAAACATGGGAAAAACATGAATCGGCATGAGAAGAGAAAAATTGCACGAGACCGTCAACTGCATGAGAAACACAAATTGCACGAGACCGTCAACTGCATGAGAAACACAAATTGCACGAGACCGTCAACTGCATGAGAAACACAAATTGCACGAGACTGTCAACTGCATGAGAAATACAAATTGCACGAGAAACACAAATTGCACGAGACCGTCAACTGCATGAGAAACACAAATTGCACGAGACCGTCAACTGCATGAGAAACACAAATTGCACGAGACCGTCAACTGCATGAGAAACACAAATTGCACGAGACCGTCAACTGCATGAGAAACACAAATTGCATGAGAAACACAAATTGCACGAGACCGTCAACTGCATGAGAAACACAAATTGCATGAGAAACACAAATTGCACGAGACCGTCAACTGCATGAGAAACACAAATTGCACGAGACCGTCAACTGCATGAGAAACACAAATTGCACGAGACCGTCAACTGCATGAGAAACACAAATTGCACGAGACCGTCAACTGCATGAGAAACACAAATTGCACGAGACCGTCAACTGCATGAGAAACACAAATTGCATGAGAAACACAAATTGCACGAGACCGTCAACTGCATGAGAAACACAAATTGCACGAGACCGTCAACTGCATGAGAAACACAAATTGCACGAGACCGTCAACTGCATGAGAAACACAAATTGCATGAGAAACACAAATTGCACGAGACCGTCAACTGCATGAGAAACACAAATTGCACGAGACTGTCAACTGCATGAGAAACACAAATTGCACGAGACAGTCAACTGCATGAGAAACACAAATTGCACGAGACCGTAAATTGCATAAGAAAACGTGAACTGCCTAAGAAATGTAAATAGGTCAGTACGTTGCATGGGTAAATTACGTAAAAGTAGTGAGAGAAAGGTAGGATCGTGCAGACTGTTACAATCAGGCGTGAACAGTTCTTTGCCATGAAAGACCTTGCATGATTTTTGTGAATTAATGCTGCAGGCATCTTGTTTGGACACCTAACAGAGTAGAACAAGGGGGTGGCCGGCAGACCTTCTGTGGACAAATAATGAATGCACCATGTGGCATAGCGACAGTGATTCAAGCATTTGCATCCAAGTGGCAGCTGTCAGAAGAAAAAGTAAAGGCTCCCGTTCATCCTAACAAAGGGAACATACACAGTGACCAATCCAACAAAGGGGCTACATTTCACCTGGTGTCAGCTGATCGTCTCCTAATCCTGGGACTGTTGCATGAACCACAACTGTTTGGCCTAATTGCAGATACTGGGACTCCAGAGGAAGATGAGTGATATGAAAGTTTACCTTTTGCATCTACCGCCTGGTTGATGAAACCTGGCACATGATGCCAACTAGCTTTCTCGCTACAGGTAGCTTTCTTAATAAAAATGAACCCACAAAGTCATGAATGTCCCAATATACATCATCATCATCATCATCGGCATACTGGCCATGCTGAGGCAGCCGCTCCTACATTCTTGCAAATGAACATCTGCGCTCCGCTCAAACCGCTCAGGTGTCAGACATGATGAACCAGGACCGGGCATCCACCACCGTGCCTCACACCTCCTCCGGGCACAAGAAATCCATGCCCTATGATGATGTGAAACCTCTATGACAACACATCCCACCCCCACCACCTCGCCTGAGGCCCCAGAACAGTGCCACCGGAACCCCTAACCTACCTAACCGAGTGCGACTAGCCCGAGAAAACGGTGGGAAGAAGAACTTCCCCTTACCTGCGCTCGTAGCGTACAACCCTGCAAAGTGAGGCCGCCGCGACCCGCTACAAGCAGGGAGAGCAATACTGCTCAACATCCTCCTCGCTGGCTCCGGAACCCGGTCAGGCTCACCCGGAAATGACGCATACACGACCACGAGGGGAGGAGGCAAAGGAGGGCAGGCTTTATGCAGCCCGACTCCTCCTACAAATACAGGCTGACCTGCGGTCAGCCTTCCAACTTGTAGTCAGAGTCTTCATTCGGAAATACGATGACCCTAACTACCAAGGCCTGAGGTGTGCCTTGACCTGGCTGGACATACACCAAAAGTGTGGATAGGCAAGTGATCTGCTTACCGGATCCGTCTGACTGCCTTCCCAAGAAAGATGGTCAATCTGCCCTTCAGGATGGTGCCTGCTCACATAGGGAGGGGATACAGAACTTTGTAGCTCTTTCTCCTCAGTGATGAAGGCAGGATATACAGAGAGAACAAATAGTATCCATAGTGTAATACGGTTTATTAAAATATCAAATAAAAACAGGCCAAATGGCTGCTTACATTACAATGTGCCTCTCCCGGCTCCGGGGCTGCTAGTGGTCGAATAAACACTGGCGGATGCTATAGGCTGCATGGAGTCACCTCCGCTCGCCTTCGTTCCCCCCCCCCCCCCCGGAACCAGTGTACGTTCCACCGGCCTGTACCGCCAACCACCCAGACCAGAAGTTGCGTAAAAAACGTGACCAGGTACCGCCTCAAAGTACGTTCCGTTTGTTTACATCTTCAGGAAGCGTACCTGGTCACTGATAGTCACGTCTTTTAAACCCTAGCTCACGGATCTGCAATTAGCGGACCTCCAGCTGTTGCAAAAACTACAAGTCCCATCATGCCTCTGCCTCTGGGTGTCATGCTTGTGGCTGTCAGAGTCTTGCTATGCCTCATGGGAATTGTAGTTCTGCAACAGCTGGAGGTCCGCTAATTGCATATCCCTGTGCTAGCTGGTTACTATGCGCATTAAAAATTTGCCAACCTCAGTTCTGGGAAAGGAACAAAAAGGTGCCAAGTAGCATTTCGCCGCCAGTGTTTACACACACACACACATATATATATATATATATATATATATATATATATAACAAATTTCCCAAAAAAAATAAACACCACAACCCATAAAATAAAAGCAGAAATGCCCCAAAAATTTAATTCTCTAATCCTTCCTCGTAAAAAACACATTGTTCTTACCCAACTCAAAAGCGTCCATTAAAATTCCATCAGACCACGTAGTCCTTCCAAAAATCCTCAAGATGGCGATAAATTTTAGAACAACTATGCATAGCTTTTTGGACGCAATCCCATATTTCTATTGGTTATCACCCCACTACATTTAAAAAAAATGAAAAAACGTTAGAAATAACACCTGTTTTTCAAAATCTACACTTTGCCAATCATTGGACAAAAAAAATTTTTTTAGATCTAATTCTATGTCCATTCCTAGTGGTTGCATGATCCCTAATCTATATATCCACTTAGTCTCCTTTTTAGAGATTTCTCTTTTCTTATGTGTACCCCTCCAATGCTTTACAATTTTGTCAATCCCCTAAAATGTGCGGAGAGCAGGGTCACTATGATGATACATTTTTAAATGTCTTGAGACTATGGTTTGGAATTTTTTTTTTTTTTTTTTTATATTCGTTAGATGTTCATTTATTCTGGTTTTTAGTTGTCCGGTTGTCCGCCCTACATATTTGGGGGGGGGGGGGGGGCGCAACAGGGACATTCCAACACACAAGTCACATGATCTGAATTACATGTAATAAGTGGTTTGATTTTGTATTGCTCTTTAGTTACTACAGATTGAAAGTGTGTAACCTTTTTGGAGGTTCCTGGCCTCCTTGTGGTCTTGCACTTGGTGCAAAAATTAAACCGAGACCCATCCAAAAAAGGTAATTGCTTTCTTAGGGGAGGTCTGGCACATTCCGGGCTATTTGATTTCTCAGCCCTGGGGCCCTCCTATCGATAAATTTGGGTTTAGATGGAATAATGGATGACAGATCTTGGTCTTTCAACAAAACGGGCCAGTGTTTTTTTTATTTTATTTTGGCCTCCACTTTTTTTATATTGTCTGGAGAAAACGGACACAAAAGCCACCTCATCTTTGTATTCGGGTTTGGATCTTATAATCAAAAGGGATTGTCTTGTCCATCACAGACACATGTGCCAGTACCTTATTCAAATCGCTCTCCGGGTATCCCTTTTCCAGGAATCTTTCCGTGAGCAATTTAGCTTGAATCTGGAAATCCGTATTATTAGCTCAGTTGCGTTTGAGTCTCATGTATTGTCCCTTAGGGACCGCCCCTATCCACCTTGGAGGATGACAGCTATGTGTAGGCACATACCCTTTTCTATCAGTTTTCTTAAAGGTTTTGGTGTCAAAACTGTGATTTTTTTTGTTATAGTTAAGTCCAAAAAAATATTACAGATATGTCGCTACATTCTGCAGGGAATTTTAGGCCATATATCGATTATTATTCATTTGTGCCAGGAATATTGAAAAGCCGACCCTTTCCAGAACAGGATCACGTCATCTATATACCTTCTGTAGAAGGTCAATGACTTATCTCTATTTTTAAAAATAGTTTCATGCTCCCATTTATTGAGTACCACATTCGCCACACTTGGGGCACAGCGAGCCCCCATCGCTACACCCCCGGCCTGGTTATAATACTCATCTCTTGCCCAGAAATAATTATTCCTCTTGGCTAACTCTAAGCCCCTAATGAGGAAATTTAGGCTTTCTTGAATTTGGATTCCCTCACTAGTGCCCACTTCAGGGCCTCCAGTGCATCTCTATGTTTAATATTTGTATATAGGGATTCGATATCCACCGTTACCATAACTGTATCCTCCGTGGCTGTCATCTATTGTAATACTATCAGGTCTATGCTGTCTTTCAAATAAGACGGACTTTGGGATACTAGTGGCTTGAAATATTCATCAAGATATTCCCCAAATCTAGAGAAAGGGAGTCAATCCCACCAATTATGGGTCTACCTGGAGGATGATCTTTATTTTTATGAGGGGACTGGGGGTTTGCTGAAAAACTTCTATATTAATATGATGTTCTTTCATAAAATTAAAGCGGAGTTCCACCCAAAAATGGAACTTCCTCTTTAAGCACTCCTCGCCCCCTTACATGCCACATTTGGCATGCAATTTTTTTTTGGGGGGGGGGGGGCTTCCTGTCCCACT
Organism: Lithobates pipiens; assembly: GCF_037356315.1. Classification (NCBI taxonomy): domain Eukaryota; kingdom Metazoa; phylum Chordata; class Amphibia; order Anura; family Ranidae; genus Lithobates; species Lithobates pipiens. Next base: position 538,884,157 of record NW_027507718.1, read on the forward strand.
TCCTCTTTCCACCCAGGGACAAAGGCGACTCCTCCTTTCGCCTTAGGCGGCCCCTCCCTCTAGTCGATCTCCTGGGACGCATGACAGGTCCCAGGAGATAGTCTATCCACTTTGGGAGTGAATGCGCCATGCGTGCCCAGCTGTGAAGCCGAAAGCCGTCAGGGCTGGGTGACCAGAGTGGCAACGGAGGCGCTGGCGGAGAGGAGTGGCGCTCTGTTCAGCCGCATCACTGGACCGTGGAACAGATGTCTGTTTATTAAGTCAGCAACTACACTTTTTGTAGCTGCTGACTTTTAATAAGCCTGGAACTCCACTTTAAAATACATCCATGTCTGTGTGAGTGCAAATCCATTCAAAAGCTTTGAAATGCTATTAAAGTGAGAATAAAAAAAAAAAAAAAAAAAACTCTGCGCCATTTAAAAAAAATAAAAAAATACAATAACCATTAACTGCTCCCCTCAAAGAGTGTAATCCTCCTAAAAAAAGTGTTGTTTGTATAAGGGGGGCGCTATACTTGGGGGGGGGGGGGGATTAGTGGTGCTCTCCAGAAAGTATTACTATCAGGAAATGGAAAAGTTATTTAAATGATACAACTACATATCAGAAATTAAAGGGAGACTCTACCATACGATTAAAAAGGTGAATAAATTGGATATCAGAGGGATTACACAAAAAGATTCTCAAACAAAAAGAAGCAGACTAAATATACAAGCCCCAAAACTCCCAGTAATGTACATAGTGCCCAAAATTCATAAAAATAAAGAATCCTCCAGGTAGACCCATAATCAGGGGGATTGGTGATCACGGTCCAGTGATGCGGCTGAACAGAGCGCCACTCCTCTCCGCCAGCGCCTCCGTTGCCACTCTGGTCACCCAGCCCTGACGGCTTTCGGCTTCACAGCTGGGCACGCATGGCGCATTCACTCCCAAAGTGGATAGACTATCTCCTGGGACCTGTCATGCGTCCCAGGAGATCGACTAGAGGGAGGGGCCGCCTAAGGCGAAAGGAGGAGTCGCCTTTGTCCCTGGGTGGAAAGAGGAAGTGGGACAGGAAGCCCCCCCCCCCAAAAAAAATTGCATGCCAAATGTGGCATGTAAGGGGGCGAGGAGTGCTTAAAGAGGAAGTTCCATTTTTGGGTGGAACTCCGCTTTAATTTTATGAAAGAACATCATATTAATATAGAAGTTTTTCAGCAAACCCCCAGTCCCCTCATAAAAATAAAGATCATCCTCCAGGTAGACCCATAATTGGTGGGATTGACTCCCTTTCTCTAGATTTGGGGAATATCTTGATGAATATTTCAAGCCACTAGTATCCCAAAGTCCGTCTTATTTGAAAGACAGCATAGACCCGATAGTATTACAATAGATGACAGCCACGGATGATACAGTTATGGTAACAGTGGAAATCGAATCCCTATATACAAATATTTGAGATGCACTGGAGGCCCTGAAGTGGGCACTAGTGAGGGAATCCAAACTAAAGAGGGCCCAAATACATACCGGAGCTGGATGACGATGACTGGAGGGAGGTTTGGGATTTTCCGTTCTCCCCTTAGGTTTCAGCCAGGGACAAATTGGTCCAATACAAAAAAATTGTACACAGAGTCCACTACACGCCCCACAGACTGCACAAGATGTCGCCGACGCACTCCCCAGAGTTCTGGCGCTGCTCCTATCAGCCGGGAGACTTCATTCACATTTTCTGGGCTTGCCCAGCGATTGTATGCTTTTGGAAAGAGGTTCTCCTGGTGATAGTTAAGACCACTGAGGTTAATATGCCTTACGATCCTAAAATATTGTCTGCTGGGGCTGGTGGAACAAATGTCGATCCTCAGGGCTAGGAAAACACTCATATCCCTGTTACTCTACTATGCACGCAAGGCCATCACCATGACCTGGAAACAATCGTCTCCCCCCCCCCTCTATCAAATTCTGGAAAAACCTGGTGAACGCTAGCTTACCCCTCTATAGGGCCACCTACTTGAGCAGGGGTTGCCCACAGAAATTTGAGAAGGTGTGGAACTGCTGGTTGGATGATAACACTACGGCAACGGATGTAGTGAATGACCCATAGTTCATCGTTATAGATGTAGTACGGTTATAGGCTGACCCACCTGCTCTTATGACACCTTATCAGGTCATTTTAATACTTAGCACGAATTATCCTACAATATCCTCTCCCCACAGTGGGGTATAGATAGATAAGGTTATGTTTGTGTTGATTTGCCCTGTTGCGGTCGGTTGCTGCATCAGAGGCAGGATATATGTTATGTAATGTGCCTTTTTGTGGCCTGTTGCCACATTTGGAAGATTACCCCTGTGTGGGAAATGTTTGGCCCCTGCGTGGGCGATTTTGTATGTCACCAAAAATTCAATAAAAAAAGATTTTTTTTTTTTTTTTTTTTTTTTTTGTAAAAAGGAGGGCCCAAATAAAATTTCCTCATTAGGGGCTTAGAGGTGGCCATGAGGAATAAATTATTTCTGGGCAAGAGATGAGTATTATAACCAGACCGGGGGGTGTAGCGATGGGGGCTCGCTGTGCCCCAAGTGTGGCGAATGTGGTACTCAATAAATGGGAGCATGAAACTATTTTTAGAAATAGAGATTAGTCATTGACCTTCTACAGAAGGTATATAGATGACGTGATCCTGTTCCGGAAAGGGTCGGAAGAGAGCTTTTCAATATTCCTGGCACAAATGAATAATAAAATCGGTATGGCCTAAAGTTCACTGCAGAATGTAGCGACACATCTGTACATTTTTTGGACTTAACTATAACATAAATCACAGGTGTTTTGACACCAAAACCTTTAAGAAAACGGATAGAAAATGGTTATGTGCCTACACATAGCTGTCATCATCCAAGGTAGATAGGGGTGGTCCCTAAGGGACAATACAGAATCCCTATATACACCAATATTAAACAGGAGATGCACTGGAGGCCCTAAAGTGGGCACTAGTGAGGGAATCCAATTTAAAGAAAGCCCAAATTTCCTCATTAGGGGCTTAGAGTTAGCCATGAGGAATAATTATTTCTGGGCAAGAGATGAGTATTATAAAAAGCGCTTTCGTGGCTGTCCAGAAAAAAGGTACCTATATACATACCTGGTGGCATTGCTCAATTGTACAATCATTTTGGAAAAAGATCTGATAATTACAAAATTTTTTGATCATCCAATTTTTCCAGACCCATTTATAGCTCTCCTTAATTTAAAACCAGCCTTTCTGAATCAGAAACAATTCAAATGAGTTCTTACACTCCTGATAGCCGCAAAGCAGACTATAGCTAATGCGTGGAAAACAGACGTGGTGAATATTGCAGAAACCAAAACGTAGAATGAATCAATCTTTCATCCATGCTAAAATGGACGCTATAGATAAAAACCAGATGACAAAGTTTGATATCATATGGAAACCCGTCAGATAATATTGACAACCGAGTTTTATTGTTATGGTGATTAAGATTTTTTTTATAGAATTACAACATTAGATGATATATAAAACCTCCTCCGGAGAATTATTCCCTCCCCTTCCCCTCCTATATACCTTTTATGTTCTTCCCTTACTATATAATACTTACTATAAACATACTTTAGAAGTTATGGTCAAAACTTTAAAATCATATATTTTCTTTTAGACATATTTATATTTTTTTGGGATTAAAATGTTTAAAACTCAGCTATAAGAATGTTTTCAAATTCTAAAATATATAAAGGCCATTTATTGTTATTCCCACGAGAATATCTTGAAATTCTTCTTTGCTTTGTATCATCCGTACTTCAATATGTCTACTTTTTATTTCTGGTATCACATAATTTGTCTTCTATTCTGTACATGTAATTTATTTTAACATAAAATAAAAATTTTTGAACGAGTATTATAAAAAGGACCGGGGGTGTAGCGATGGGGGCTCGCTATGCCCCAAGTGTGGTGGCGAATGTGGTACTCAAATGGGAGCATGAAACTATTTTTAAAAGTAGAGATTAGTCATTGACCTTCTACAGAAGGTATATAGATGACGTGATCCTGTTCGGGAAAGGGTCGGAGGAGAGCTTTTCAATATTCCTGGCACAAATGAATAATAATCGGTATGGCCTAAAATTTCCTGCAGAATGTAGCGACACATCTGTAAAAATGTTTTGGACTTAACTAGAACAAAAAATAAATAAAAATAAAAAAAAATATCACAAAACCTTTAAAGAAAATTAAAAGAAAAGGGTATGTGCCTACACCTAGCTGTCATTATCCAAGGTGGATAGGGGTGGTCCCTAAGGGACAGTACATGAGACTCAAATGTAACTGTGCCAATAATACGGATTTCCAGATTCAAGCTAAATTGTCCACGGAAAGATTCTTGGAAAAGGGATACCCGGAGAGCAATTCGAAAAAAAGGTACTAGCAAAAGGTGTCTGATGGACAATCCCTTTTGACTATAAAATCAAAATCCGAATACAAAGAGGATGTGGCTTTTGTGTCAGGTTTCTCCAGACAAAAAAAAAAAAAAAAAGTGGATGCCATAATTAAAACACACTGCCCCATTTTGTTGAAAGACCAAGACCTGTCATCCATTATTCCATCTAAACCCAAATGTATCCCAGAGTCGATAAATCAAAGTCCAAGGCACCATGTAGGGAGTGCATAGAGGGGTTAGTGAAAGAACAGTCAGCGGAGCAATGTACGGATCTAGCAGCGTCCGTCAAAGAACTTTCTATCACCGGGCAGTCTTTTAAGACACTTTTCTATAGTTTTCAGTTGCCACAGACCCAGGTTAACCCTCCACCAGCACAACAGAGTATTGCACCAAGCTTAATAGATGCTCCCTCGGGGAGTAGAGAGAATCCAGGAGGCTCCAGAGAAGAATTTGAGGAAGAGCCAGATAGCGTTGCTTCAGATTCTCAAGGGGAGTCAGAGGGAGAGGAAGTGGATGAATGAATGAAATACTTGTATAGCGCACAATGCGAACTGAATCGCCTCTAGGCACTGTGGCGAGCTTTGATCATCTGCTAAAAGAGGAAGGTCTTGAGTTTTTTCCTAAAAGCCAGGTGATTTTCTTCCAGGCGGATGTTGATTGGTAGAGCGTTCCATAGCCGAGGCCCTTGGACAGCGAATCTCCGATCCCCCTTGGATTTATACCGGGCTTTGGGCACGAGGAGGAGGTTTTTGTTGGCTGATGGAAGACTGCGGTTTGGTGTGTAATGATTTATTTTCTCCATTAGGTATTGCGGAGCTTCTCTATGCACGCATTTGTGGGTGAGGCAAAGGGTCTTGAACGTGATCCGATTTTTTACGGTTAGCCAATGTAAGCTCCTCAGTGAAGAAGAAATGGATTCCCAGGGTTTTTTTCCTGTTATCAGCCTTGCCGCCGTGTTTTGGATCAGTTGTAATCGCGCAAGTTGATATTGTGGTAATCCTATGTAAAGCGAGTTTGCGTAGTCCAGTCGTGAATTAATGATTGTTCCAACTACCACTGCTTTGTCATTCTTTGGGATAAAAGGGATGAGTCTGCGAAGCATGCGCAGCAGGTGGTGAGATCCACTGACTACAGATCCTATTTGCGCATCCATTGACATTTGTGCGTCTAAAATAACCCCGGGACTCTTGGCTTTGGTCTTTGGGGAGATAGTCTGCCCAAAGACGGTTGGTGGAGACCAGGAGGTTTTGGTTGCGGGCTTATGATTTTGGTGTAAGATAAGAAGCTCTGTCTTTGATTGGTTCAGCTGGAGGGAGTTGGTGGTCATCCAGTCCTCTATTGATTTGAGGCAGTTTTCAAGTTGTTGGTGATCTTTTTTTCCATTGATCCGGAAATAAAGTTGCGTGTCGTCAGCGTAAGAGTGGAAGCAGAGATCTGAGCATCTGATGATTTGAAGGAGTGGGCGAATGTAAATGTTGAAGAGAACGGGTGACAACGGAGAGCCTTGAGGGACTCCGCAGGTGACTGCCCGAGTTTCGGAGAGGAATTTTCCTAGTTTCACTGTCTGTGACCGATTTCCTAGGAAGGACGCGAACCATTGGAGATCTATGTCTTGGACTCCGGCTACTTCTGTGAGGCGGACGAGTAGAGTATTGTGATCTACTGTATCAAACGCTGCACTTAGCTCTAGCAGTACGAGGAGACACGGCTCTCCGTCATCTGCTGCTTCGAGGGCGTCATCCCAAATCTTGAGGAGAGCCGTTTCTGTTCCATGACCCGGGCGGAAGCCTGATTGCAGCGGGTCCAGGAGTTTGTGAGTATCCAGGTGAAGTTGTAGCTGATGTACTACAGCTTTCTCCATGATCTTAGAAATGGTGTTGAGGCTTGTAATTGGCCTACGGTTATTTGGATCCTGAGGGTCCAGGTTTGGTTTCTTGAGTAGAGGTTTGACGATGCCTTGTTTGAGGATGCTGGGAACAATCCCTTCGTGGAATGATCGGTTTATGAGGTGGGTTATGGTTGGAGCCACGATGTCGGAGAATTCTTTCAGTAGTTTTGTGGGGGATGATGTCAATAGGTGAGGTACTGTCACTGGATGGGGAGTCCACTAGAGCCTCTCACTACAAACTCTCTGGAAGAAGTGGAGGAGCTCTTAGGAGCAAACCATACTGCTTTAGGAATCCAGGAGGAAAGGAAGAAGCTGTCGCTCCAGGACCAGATGTATAGGGGCCTAGGGGAACATAAAAAGTGTTTCTAGTCCAATGCCATTAAAAAGGAGTGGCAAGACCCTGAAAGGAAACCTTTCTAGAACTTTGAAAAGAAGATTTCCCTTTGCAGAAGAGGAGGCACTAGTATGGAATAAACTAGACGCAGCCTTCTCACATGTCTCAAGGCATACCGACCTGGCCTTTGAGGACATGGGGGCACTCCCAGATCCCATGGACAGGACACACTCTTGAAAAAAATCCTGGGATTCATCCATGGGTAACCTCAAGCCTACCATGGCATCCACAGTGGTGGCACGGAACATAGAATATTGGTTGACACAAATTAAAGCGCACATCGAAGCAGGAACTCCTAAAGAAATGATCCTGTTTTTTCCCCATGCTCCTTAAAAGGGGTTGCTTATCTTGCGGACGCCTTGGCAGAATCTGTGCGTATGTCAGCAAGATCTGCAGCTTCATCCAATTCAGCAAGGCGGGCATTATGGCTGAAGACGTGGCAACGCGTCTAAGGTCAAACTCTGCGGAATCCCTCACAGGGGACTTGTCATTTGGACCTGGCTTGGAGGCCGTCTTGGATCGGACGGCCGACAAAAAGAAGGCCTTTCCTAATAAAAGGAAATTTGCAGAAGCCCAAAAAGAAAGCCTCGCCCTCTGAGAAGTTTGAACCCACAAAAACTGAACAGAAGAAAGTTTGGGGGGCAGGAGGGCGAAGGGGGCTATTTTTCACCCTCCTGAACAGCCCAAAAAGACCAAATGACAGAACCACAGTGGGAGGAAGATTGGGGTACTTCCTCCCACAGTGGGAGATGACCAGTTTGTTTTGGGGATTACAAGAAGAGGATACAGGTTGGAGTTTGCAAAGCCCCCACCACTCAGACTTCTGGTCACCGGGCTGCCAAAATGTGCAGAAAAGGCTTCAGCCCTTTCCTCCCTACAGGAGTTGGAGGAACAAGAGGTGGTAGTACGAGTCCCAACAGAAGAGGCCAGCAGGGGCTTCTATTCCCACATCTTTGTGGTCCGCAAACCGTCGGGAAAGTTCAGGCTTATCCTGAACCTGAAGCCTCTGAATGTCTCAGTTACCTACAAGAGGTTCTGAATGGACTCAATCTACTCGGTGAAAGCACTTCTTCCCCCGAACTGCTTCATGGCATCGATAGGCATCTTTCAAATCTATCTGTACATTCCCATCGCAGAGGGGTACCAGAAGTTCCTCAGGTTGGCAGTAAATACCACAGAAGGGCTATTTCACTTGCAGTTCAGGGCCCTCCCCTTTGGGCCATCTTCTCCCCCCCCATATCTTCACCAAGGTCATGATGAGGTTCTGGCCTTTTTGCACCTCAGTAGCCGCCAGTGATGTAACTAACGTTGTTAAAGTAAACGGCGTTGCTTAACGCCTTTACTTTGGAGGGTAACAAGTAATCCAACCGATTACTCTTCCCCTCATGGTAACGCCGTTCCCATTACTTGGGCAGCCTTACCGCAATTACATCTACCGCCACTAGGTTAGCACCCGCTGCCATCCGCGGAGCGCTCCGCTGCCTTAGGAAAGGCTGCGGCTTCGGCCTAGCTCCGGGAGCGGTGGCCATCTTGGTGCACCCGCCGGCCGTTTACAATGTGATCGCTCCGTCAAATGACGGAGCGATCACTTGTAATCAAACCGGCATCATGATGACGCCGGTTCCTCTATCCCGTGTGTGTACAGATCTGTACAGTGGAGGGGAGAAATCTGATGGCAGCAGCACTGTGGGCTGCATCTGTAATGCCCACAGCGCTGTTCTGTGACAGCCATACCCGGTAATACCCAGCCATACTCGGACAATATTACAGTGGGGGATATGTATATTACAGGGGATATGTATATTACAGTGGGGGAGACTGTGGATATTACAGTGGGGACTATATGGTGGTGGAAATGTCACAGGTTTTTGCAAATTCAATTATTTGCTGATCCGAAAAATGATCCGATCTGTGACTTGGATCTGAGGAACGATCCGTGAGTTTGGGGGGGGGGGGGGGGGGGATGACAGACGTGTAGTTTCATAGTAAGGTTGAATAAAGACACCAGTCCATCCAGTTCAACCTGAGTGAGTGTCTACAATTGTCCCTATCCCTGTACATTGCACACTCACATCGGTCCCTACTCTCAAGGATCCAAACGATCCAAGGTCCCCATTCATATACTAGGGCCAATTTTAGACAGAAGCCAATTAGCCTACCTGCATGTCTTTGGATTGTGGGAGGAAACCCACGCAGGCACAGGGAGAACATGCAAACTCCAGGCAGATAGTGTCGTGGTTGGGATTCGAACCAGCGACCCTTCTTACTGCTGGGCGAGAGTGCTACCCACTACACCACTGTGCCGCTCCCCTGGGGTAGTGGGGTACAGAGGGAGAACAGATATATGTGTGTGGGGGGTGGGGCGGGGGGGGAAGAAACGTGCCCCTTGCTTACACTAATACTAGACCCGCCCCTTAGAATATATATATATATATATATATATATATATATATATATATATATATATATATATATATATATATATATATATATATATATATATATATATATAAAAAAAGTCAGTTACTTTGAGTAGCTAATATTACTTTTCCAATGTAGTAACTGAGTTACTAACGCAATTACTTTTTGGGAGAAGTAATTTGTAACTTAACAAATTACTTTAACCACTTGAGATCCGCGCTATAGTCAAATGACGGCTACAGCGCGGATCTTCTTTTCCGGGACTACGTCTATTGACGTCGTCCCGTGCACGAGCGGCCTGCGCGCCCTGTGATCGGCGAGTCTATGAGACTCGCCTGATCACCGATCCGTGCAAGGGGTCGACCCCGACCCCTTATCACATGATCAGCTGTCAGCCAATGACAGCTGATCATGTGATATAGCGGAGCCGGTAATCGGCTATTATTCCTCCTCGCGCTGTCAGCGCAAGGAGAAAAAAAAAAAAAAAGCCGATCATCAGCGGCCGTGATTGGGACATCAGTCCCGATCATGGCCAGCCCTGCTAGTGCCCACCTGCCCCCTGCCAGTGCCACATTAAAAAAAAAAGTGCCCCCCCGTCAGTGCCACCCAGCAGTGCCCACAGTGCCACCCAGCAGTGCCCACAGTGCCACCCAGCAGTGCCCACAATCTGCCTCAAAGGTGCTGCACCCCAGCGCCACATATCCATGCCCATCAGTGTCATCTACCAGTGCTCAGCAGTGCCGCCCATCAGTGCCCAGCAGTGCCACCTATCAGTCCCAGTGGTACCTATCAGTGCCCATCCATGCCACCCATCTGTGCCACCCATCCATGCCACCTTGTGTGCCCATCTTTGCCCAGTGCCGCCTTATCTGTGCCCATCGGTGCCCACCAATGCAGCCCATCAGTGCCCACCAATGCAGCCCATCAGTGCCGCCTCATCAGCGCACTTCAATGAAGGAGAAAAATGACCTGTTTGCAAAATTTTATAACAAACTATTAAACATGATTTTTTTTATTTTTTTTTGCATCTTTTTTTGTTTGTTTAGCAAAAAATAAAACTCCGAGCTGTAATTAAATACCACCAAAAGAAATCTCTATTTGTGGGAAAAAATGATAAAAATGTCATTTGGGTACAGTGTTGTATGACCGCGTAATTGTCATTCAAAGTGCATCAGCGCTGAAAGCTGAAAATTGGTCTGGGACTGGGGGGGGTTTAAGTGCCCAGTAAGCAAGTGGTTAAAGTAAGATGACCAACACTGGTAGTTGCATACTTAGACGATCTGTTCCCGTTTGCCTCTTCCCCAGATCAGCCGTCTCTGGATCTACAGGTAACAAGGGATATCCTGGAAAATCTAGGATGGCTCTTGAACCTGGAAAAATCCAGCTTGATCCCTTCACAAAAAAAAAGGTCATTTTCCTGGGCTACATGTTGGATTCAACAAAGCAGAAAGTCTTCCTTCCTGTAGAATATAATCCAGAAGGTAGACAGGGCGATGTTATTACTACAGGGCCGCCAGCAAATCTCTGTAAGGAAAGCTATGTCAGCTCTAGGCTTACCGACATCCTCGCTCCCCAGCAGTACAGGGGGCAGGGCTGCACTTTCGCCCCTTACAACTTTTCATCCTGGGGGTTTGGGACCACAGTCCGGGTTCTTTGGACACACTGATAAAAAAGGTGCCACGTCAAGTCAAGAGATCGCTCTGGTGGTGGAGAAAGGGGGCCAATCTTTCACGAGGTCTGGATTGGGTCCTTCCAGTATCCAAGACTATCACGGCCGATGCGAGCGGTACAGGTTGGGGGCGCGTATCTAGATTCCCGGATGGTTCAGGGCACCTGGCTGAGGAAGGAACGCAAAGAAGTCCTCGAAACTGGAGGGAACTGAAAACTATGGCCTTGGCACTCAGAGCCTTTCAGGAGGGAACTCCAGGGACAGCACGTGCGACTCCGATTGGACAACTCCTCAGCGGATTTTCTCAGCAGGAAAATGCTGAGAGAAGGCGACTGTTTTGAACCAGGAGGTCTTCGAGGCAATTATTTAGAAGTGGGGAGATGCCATGTATAGACCTCTTTGCTTAGAGAGAAAACAAGACTCGTCTCTTCTTCTCCCTGAGCAGATGGGACGGGGCACTTGGAGTGGACGCTCTGGCTCAGAGCTGCGGGTTCTCCAAGCAGGGCTGGACTTACCATTGGGCTTGACTGGGCTCAAGCCCATGGGCCCCACCCAATAGGGGGCCCCGCCAAGATACATAGCCGAGTGTACTCGGCTCGGCTCACGGTCACGCCCAGTCCCGCCCTATGATGGACATAACACAGGGACTGGGCGTGACTGTGAGCCAAGCTGAGTACACTCAGCTCCTCTTGGCTGTGCTCAGGACTGCGAGAGGACCCGAGAGCCGCCGAGAGGACGCGAGAGCCATTTTTAAACTTCAAGACTGCAATAACAAGGCTGCAAATGACACTGGGGCAAGGCTACAAATGACAAGGCTACACTGACAAGGCTGCAATGACACTGGACAAGGCTGCAGATGGACACTGATAAGGTTGCATTGATGGGCATTTAAATGTACGTTTTTTACCTTAAAATTCCTTCCTAAACTTGGGGTGCGCGTTATACGCCAGCGTGTGTTATATGCCAATAAATAGGGTAATGTATAGAAGGTAGGGCCCAAAAGTGACTCAAGCCCAGGGGCCCCCACCACCCTAAGTCCTGCCCTGTCTCCAAGTGCTTTGCCTCCCCCCCCCCCCCCTCCTGTACCGATTCCACCAGTACTGAGAAAGTTCCAGGTGGAGAGCGCAACTCTCATTCTGATTGCACCTCATTGGTCCAGGAGGCACTGGTTTTCCCCATCTTGAAGGGCCTAGCGGTGGAACCTCCCTGGATTCTGCCAGTCCAGGAGGATCTTCTTTCCCAGGGGCCAATCTATTGTCCTCAGGTGGAGCCATGGAACCTTGCAGCTTGGCTACCGGAGGAGCAATTGCTGAGGGGCAAGAGTTTCTCAGATCATTTAGAGTCAACCCTCCTAATTTGCAGAAAAAAGGGAGACGCAAGCCATCTACCTGAAAGTGTGGAAACGTTTCAATAGCTGGTGCACAGCAAGTTCCTTTGATGTACGCAGCTCTGTAGCGGTATTAGAATTTCTGCAGTCGGGGGCGGACAAAGGGTTAGCCATTAGCACCCTGAAAGGACAGATATCCGCTTTGAGCGTTTTTTTTGGGAAAAACTAGCAACGGATCCATGGATAGCCAGGTTTTTAAAGCCCTAACCAGGCAAAGACAAGTCAGTCTCTCCCTTCCCTGTATGGGACCTTTTGTTTTATAGGCCCTTACCGGGGAACCCTTTGAGGCATTGGAGGCCTGTATGTTGCAATGGATCACCCTCAAAACAGTTTTTGGTGGTGATCACTACGGCAAGGAGTGTGAGTGACTTCCAAGCCCTGTCAATTAGGGCACCTTTCTCCCCAGGTATTTCCAGACCGTGTGATTTTTAAAACCGATCTGGCCTATTTGCCCAAGGTGGCCTCTAGTTTTCATAGGGGCCAAGAAATTATTTTGCCTACCTTCTGTTCAAACCCTGTGAGGGAACAGGAACATATTTTTCATAAAGTGGACGTTAGAAGGTGCGTTCTCCAGTACTTGGATAGTATAAAACAGTCTAGGAAGTCCGATTCTTTTTGTGTGTTATTTTCAATGGCCAAGAAAGGGTCTAAAGCTTCTAGGCATACAATAGCCAGATGGATGAGGTTAGCCATTATTCAGGCTTATGTAGTCGGGGGGAGGGGTTAGAGACCCCGGAAGGTACTAGGACCCATTCCACCAGGGCAATGGCGACTTCTCAAGCAGAGTGGGCTGGTGCTTCTCCAGAGCAGATCTGTAGGGCTGCAACGTGGTCCAGTTTTGACAGGTTCGTGAAGCACTACAGGTTGGACCTGCTGTCAGCAAAAGACCAAGCCATTTGGGCGTAAAGTTCTGCAGGCAGTAGTCCCACCCGAAGGATTTCAGGACAGCCAGCTGGTACTTCTGGATTGTCCCAGGCAAAGGGAACCCAGATCTGCTGCTGAGCAGAATCTAGCAGCTGTCTTTAGGCGATCTCCAGCTCCCATTTCCGATTGGCTAGAAACTCCAAATCTTCCAGTGCCCAGGGAACTTCGGAAACATTCAGCATCCAATCTCTTTATTCCAAGATTTCTTCCAAACGCCATGCCAAATCGCTCCCAAAGTTAGGGTCCTCGGACTGCCTCTCTAATAACAGCCCCAGGCTTCTGTAGCCAAAGCCTTCTGTTGGGGTGTCATCCACTGTCCATGGCCACACTTGGGCTGCATACCAGCGGAGGGCTCTGTAGCCCTCATCCAACCGTATCTCCGCCTGGACCAGCCTTTTCCCAGTGGACAGAATTGAACCATCCCAGCAAAACCTGCTCCGACGCCGGTTCCCGGTGCTGTATCTGCATATGCCGCAACCTCCATCCGAATTCCTCTTCCCATGGCAGCTGGAATCGGTACCTCTCCCCTCCTGCTATCCAGACCTTGGATCCAGGTGGAGGTTTGGATGTCCCTGACTGCAGGAAGCATTCCACTGCTTGCCACCAAGGTAATGCAACCTCCCACACTCAGCTTGAGTGCTTACATCATATATCGCTTCCTCCAGTCTGAATATAAATATTATAGCCGCATATTACAACCAAGATTAAGGCAGGACTTGTTTGGCTGCAAAGCTGGAAATGTTTATTTGAACAAGAATACAGGCTTTTATACGCTTGAGAAGGAGGTTCCCCCTCCTGATCATATTAAAGAGGCAGTAAACCCTGATGGGTTTACTTCCGCTTTCATTCCCTGCAAAGGTAAAGCTTAATGGACTACTATGCATCGCATCGCATCGCATCGCATCGTAGTCCATTATGTGTCACTTATCTGACACAGGAGCCAGCAATGTCACCGCTGTCCCCTGTAGTCTGGCGCATCCATCTTCTCGGTGGGTCTCGCCGCTCCGCCGCTGTCATTCGGCAAAGCGGCGATGACGTCACTCCCGCGCGTGCGCACGGGAGCCGCCACGCGCCGCTGTCTACGGCGCAAGCGCCGTGGACAGCGGTGCCTGCCTTTCGTAAATATCTCCTAAACCGTGTAGGTTTAGGAGATACTTCTTGGACCTACAGGTAAGCCTTAATCTAGGCTTAAGCCCCATACACACTATCAGATTGTCTGCTGATTTTTTCCATCAGATTTACCAAAACCATATAATATGAGGTCAAACCTTAGGGGTTTTAATGTGTATGCAATCAGGCAGGCCCTTCTACTACATGGTTTTGGTAAACCTGAAGGAAAAAAATCAGCAGACAATCTGATAGTGTGTATGGGGCTTTACCTGTACGTCAAAGTGTGTTGTAAGGGTTTACAACCACTTTAACTGAACAATACAAACTAACCAGAAACATAAATTAACATGAGCTAATTAACTAGTCATTTAACCAGCCTAGGCAACTCAGAGGTTTGACCTTTCAGGTCAGACTTGTCTTCTAGCTCACAAAACTACAATACGCATTATCTATAGTATAAACACAGAACACCTTCACACAATAGCAGACCTACTTGCAACACATTAGGACAGGGGGCACCCAGACAGGTGGCTTGCTGATGACATCAGCATCTGCCATGAATCCCACACCGGCAGAGACCACCATGGCCTTTTTAATAATGTCCTTTTGCATTACATAACAGAGCATCTTCCTAAATGCTCGTAGCTCCCTCAAATGCTAGGGCCCATAGCCAGTAGGCTAGCATTCAGTCCCCTCCAAAAGCCTCTGTCCCGGGTGAGTAACACAGGGGTCTCCTGGTGTAGTATGGGGGGGGGATAGGGGAGCCCCCCCACTCATCGTCCTCTCACCCCCTCCTGTCCTCTCACTCCACTCCCTCTCCCATTCTATCACCGCTTCTCTCTCATTCCCCTCCCACCCACTTCGTCTCAGACACCTTTCTCTCAACCCGCCTCAGATCAAACCCAGGTACATGCAACTCATCCCTAGCAATAAGGAAATAACCTCTGATCCCGGTGAAGGTTCTGAAAGTTTATTTAGAAAAAAAAAGGATCTGACCTCTTCATCATACGGGAGGCTTTCCCCCTCCAATCCTGGACAAGTTGTCATGGAGGACCGTCCCGAACATCAACATTTTACAGATGGAATCATTCACTGAAGAATTTGTACAAGCAGCACATCATTCATTACAAGAGACATTCATTTCTGTTATCTCTGAACACCTTATCAGCTTGTCCCACCTCCAGACCCCCAAATCCCTCATTGTAGAAGAAGGAGACCAACTGTCTCTATGTTCCCCAACAAGACCTTCCAAGGATCCCGAGAACAACAATTTCCTCTAATAACATCTTTCTGTAAAGTCCTTCTAGACAGAGAACCTGTTATTATATGAAGAACCTCACATTAGCATATAAGCACTTAGTCATTTCATTAGTAGTAAATCATATAAGAATTATTTCTCTTCATCAGAGGAATAGGGCCATAGAGGAAATGGAACATAAGCATCAGAGGGGTGTCTAAACAAAACCTATTGTTCTAGTTTTGGATGGAGTGGGAGGAGGATTAGAACACATCACAATTTTACTGCTATCTGGGGCTCCATTAGAGATATTTCCCCTCACTTCCTGTCCAGGTGACATTTTTAGGCAGGAAATGGAGGAAGAAGAAGATCTACAACAGGGACACGGACAGAAATAAAACTGACAGGGGTTCTAGCCTTCCCCTTAATCTCCATGTTGATGCTGGAAATTCCTCCCCCCAACTTCCTGTCTGATAAAATGTTGTCACCTGGACAGGAAGCGAGAGGGAATCTCTCCAATGGAGCCCCAGAAATCAGTAAAAAATGTGACAGCGGTTCTAATGCCTTCCCCACAGCATGCAAAACTGAAAATAAAAAACACATTTTGGTTATACAGTATAAAAAAGGTGCAGGCTGGCAATCCTAATACACTACCTAGTGTGCCACTGACCCAGAACAAGCATGCAGCCAGTGAAGTCTGAACACTCTGCCCTCCTGCATGCTTGTCCCTGGTCAATGACACACTAGGTAGTGAAGTGAGGTTTAGGATGAAGATGACGGCCCCGGAACCTCCAGCTTTATACATAAACCAGTCACGTTTCTTGTCCTCTTGCTTCCTATTGGCTGAGTATTGTACCAATCATATGCTCCATTCTATTGGCTGAGAATTGTACCAATCATATATTTCATCCTGTGATTTCTCCTTCTGATCCCCCCCACAAATCTTTATACAATCATCTACCACGCATACCCCGGCATGGAGGGGCTCAGTGAAGGTGGTGGTGAAGGTGTGGAGATGTCGGATCGGGTCACACAGATCGTAAAAGGAGATCCGCCCGGCCTCATAATCCAGATCTATCCTGACTCTCCCACTGGAGACACCGCCGGGTAATCGGGTCTTATTATTGTCATGGATCGCCGAGTACCGATTACACCCCCACCTCTCCAAACACCAGGACTTCTCATTATATCCAATCAGCGACTGATCTCCTTGCCTCTCTATACTGGGGTAACACATCCCGGCTCGCCACATCAATGCCCTCCCAACATCCACTTCCCAGTAATGTCTCCCGGAGGAGAACCTCTGACTGCTCATCACCTGAGAACACCGAAATCTCTCCGGTGCTTCTGGGCGATTCTGGCTCGTATATGACCAGGATGCCGTTTTCCTGTCACCTGATATATGTAGATTATTACCAGCTGTCCTCACATTCAGTAATATGTCCGTCATCTCCGACACCCCCGATGTTTGCGGTACAGACCCAATATTTGGTCCACCGGCCTGGTTGTGTGATGGTTGTACGGTGGGGGAGGGTTGGGGTGGTATAGATGGTTGTATGCCAAGGGTGGGTTGGGGTGGTATAGATGGTTGTATGCCAAGGGTGGGTTGGGGTGGTATAGATGGTTGTATGCCAAGGGTGGGTTGGGGTGGTATAGATGGTTGTATGCCAAGGGTGGGTTGGGGTGGTATAGATGGTTGTATGCCAAGGGTGGGTTGGGGTGGTATAGATGGTTGTATGCCAAGGGTGGGTTGGGGTGGTATAGAGGGTTGTATGGTGGGGGCGAGTTGGGGACATCTCCTGGATGGTTGGGGACATCTCCTGGATGGTTGTACAGTGGAGGAGGGTTGGGGACATCTCCTGGATGGTTCAGCATGGATATGACCTTTGCCCGTTGTAGGAGAATGTGGATGGACATGTGTGCCTATATATTTCTGTACAATTACCCCAGACATGATATCAGATAAACCTGTGTGTAATGTGTATGAAATCCCCGCCACATCCAGATCCCCCCCATCATGGAGGAATTTAACGTCATGCCTCTCTCTGTCCTCATCTCCACACAAGTCACCCGTGTCCGATTCCTGTAGGACAGTCAGTGGATCCGTCACGTTACACAGCTCCTCGATGTGACGCAACTTCCTGGACAGCTCCTCCTTCTTTATTTCCAGCTGTTGGATCATATCAGACAATGATAGAGAGACTTGCTCTACCTGACCGGAGATCTCCCTCAGGACTCTCTTCTCCAGGTCCTCCAGACGTCTCCTGAGGTCTCTGAACAGGACAGTGACTCTCTCCGTTTCATCATCTGCTTTTCCTTGTACTTTCCTCCCGTGTTCCTGCAGACTCTGGACTCTTTTCTCCGTCTCCTCTCTCTCTGTCATCAGTTCCTGCAGGTCATTCCTCAGTTGTTTCTTCTTCTTCTCCGAGGCCTCATCCAGAGTCTCCACCTGGTGCCCCCGATGTTCTCCATCCAGCCTGCAGGACACACAGATACAGGTCTCATCCTCAGTGCAGTAATACTCCAGGATCTTCTTATGGACGGAGCATTTCCTGTTCTCCGGGGAAGTGGAGGGGTCACATAAGACGTGTTCTGGTGACTTGTTCTGGCGATTGTCACACAGCACATAGGATTCCTGACCACCCTGCGTAGTCTGGAGGGTCTCCAATATCTTACACAGAGTAATGTTCTTCTGAGGGACGGGACGTTTCTTGAAATTTTCTTTACATTCAGGACAGGAATATCCTCCAGTCCCCCACTGCGTATCCAGCACAGGACCAATACAGTCCCGGCAGAAATGGTGTCCACATGTCAGGGTTACCGGATCCGTATAAACGTTCAGACAGACGGAACATTCCAGATTCTCTTTCAGATGAGAAGACGTCATCGCTGAGGACAGAAGAGTAAAGCGAGAAGATTGAACTCAGTCCGACATAATTATTAGGATAGAAAACCATCTACAATAATAACAGTCATTTAATGATACAGACTTACTGCACTGTGATTGGTTGATGGGTTTACTGCACGTTGCGTATCATCATCGCTCTTTGAACCTCCTTATGGAATAATCCTGAGAGAGGAGAGAAGAAAGTTCCATGTTTATCTACACAGAGATGGTGCAACCATATAGTCAGAGACCACATCACTTCTCTGCAGAAATATTTTATATTGTTACCACATAATATAATCCACCAATGAGAAATGCCACCATCTCCCTGGTCCAGTTTGCCTCCAAGCTTCTCGAATGCCTTGTGCTCAACTGTATGAGTTGCTACCTCACCGACAACCACCATCCCCTACAGGCCGACTTCCACCCACAACATTCCACTGAACACTGCCCTACTAGTATGGCCAGTATTATGGTCACCAATGACACTCATACTCATACTCATACTCATACTCATACTCATACTCATACTCATACTCATACTCATACTCATACTCATACTCATACTCATACTCATACTCATACTCATACTCATACTCATACTCATACTCATACTCATACTCATACTCATACTCATACTCATACTCATACTCATACTCATACTCATACTCATACTCATACTCATACTCATACTCATACTCATACTCATACTCATACTCATACTCATACTCATACTCATACATTTTAAACTTTGTATGACCAAGCTAGAATTCTAACTACTAAGACATAAATGCTTGCTATTTGGAGAATATGCCGTTTTCTTAGAATGCCCTTGGCCGCGAGAGTTTGTACAGAGAAAGCCAAGATATGCAACTATCTTATATTCTCTTAACTGCGTCTATGACCTAGAACGTCTGGACCACAGACTATTAGCACAATATTGTTGAATATCGTAGTCTTATTCTTATCTCGTGTGAAGGTTAATGACGTGCTTTGCCGTGAAGACAATTTCTGCTTATTTTGCTTGTTCTGTCAATAAACCTGTTACTAGGAAAAGCTTGGTGTATAGCTACGAGCGGATCCCTGATTGGCTACTCCACAGGGCGCCACCCCAACTGTTTCAGCATATAACCTGTTGTATTCAAAACATTAAATCGTAATCATTATTCACGTACATCTCGTGTATGTGCCTTGATTATCTCACCGGTGAATGGGACTCCCAAGTTTATTCAGACTACAGCCTAGGCGAGATAGGAAGAGGGAAATCGAGCACCTAACAGAGCAAGGACCTACCTTTACAGCTGGTACCAGAAGTGGGGTCATCGATTCGGCAGGTGAGTGACTACTGATTTATTTACCTTATTGGTGAGGATCTTTTGGTGTCACTCATACTGCCGCGGTGACCGCCACGTGCGGGACCTGTATTGCTGCTGTGCCTCCGCGGTGGGCTAGGCTGGCCCATCGGGAGAAGTAGAGGGCTCGTACCTAAAAAAGAGAGTCCGGCTAGGTTGGCCTGACTTAAAACTATTAAGTAAAATAGATTAAAGAGAAACATTACAGGGAAGGGAAGCAATAGATTGCGCCCTCCCCAAATAAGGTCGGATGTTCAAGGGACGCCCGAAGGGTAATTTGATCAAACACAGTGCACATTTTATCTAGTCATGTAAAACGATTGTATGTGATTTAGTTGTTCATGTTTTTCTTTCCAGGTTACGCAAGTATTTCAAAACTTGCCTTTTCAATAGTTTTTTTGTATTTTGCTGTTCTTTCAATGTCTTTACCTTGTGATCCAGATTGCTGTGAAATTGTTAACCCTTGCCCTCACTGTACTGTTGGTTTATTGTTTCTTAAACAAATTGATATCCTGGTATTGATAGCCACTCGCCCAGGGGGATATTCCACTAGACTAGGAGAACGCCCCGTGTACCCCCAGGACGAAATTTCTCCCATTGTCACGCTAGTCAGAATAAACCTGCATAGCCCAGTCAGTGAATCCCACCTCCTTGCTGAATCTTCCCTGGAAGAAGTTCAACAACAGGTGATTCGTGCCACTGGCTGCTATCACCTCTGCCCCCTTACCAAGCATCTCATAACACCCCCCCATAATGGGGAATATTGTAGGCAAAGACGGGACCCCTTATGAACAACCTACTCCCTATCAGTATGTGAAGACTATAGTGCCCGGTCCCTATGTAGAACCATTTTGGAGTCAGGTTAGGGAAAGGTGCCAGCAATTAGGGATCCATGATATAGGTCCCGCGGGCCCCTGCAACACAGAAGATTGGCATGTAGTAAAAAAGATTTGTCAGTTACATAAGCACTCATACCCCCCCGGGAAGTGGGATGTAGATTACATGAAAAAATCTTGCAAGATATGGGAAGCCCCTCTAAAAATTTATAAAAAAAGCATGCCAAAAATCATGCCCTCACAGAAGGAAAACCAATACCCTCGGCCCCTATAACTACACCCCTGAATGCCCCAGAAATACCCCCTCCTTATGTCCTTGTCAAAACTGACGAGGGCGAGGTTGCCCAGGCCTTGGCCATCTACCCCAGCCTTGGGGTAGACATGGCTGCCATATCCGCTGCACTGTACAACGCCTCCACCCCGCACCAAAGACAACTATGGGACAGGGAATCCCAAGCCAAAAGAGACAGGGAGGGTCAGGAGTACCAGGACCAAGTGGAAGCTGACGAGAGGGCGAGGGAGACCCCTGAGCAAAAAGACTTTAGGGAAGAGAAGGAACGGTTTGCCCTTGAAGTAGAGACAGCCAGAGCTAAAATAGAACGGGGACATAGAATTTTGAGGGAAGCCCGAGCTGCCCTAGCACAAACAAAACGAGAAACAGAGGGAGACCCGGACCAGAGCCCGGGAACCTCCCAAAGCAGTGATCCCACTGAGGGAGAGGCTATAGTCCTGAGTCCCGAAGACAATCAGGCCATGGAAAAACTCACTAAGATGGGAGTGGTCACCAGGAGTAAGGTCAAGATCAAGTTGGCTACCGAGAAACCACTACCCGTACCCATACCAGTACCAGGACCCATTATCTCACCTATGGCCACTCCCGTAGTTACTGACGAGGATGATGAGGACACCCCCGATATTAAGGCTCCCCTTATGACCATTGGTAACACAGAAATTCACCTACCCCTGCCCCTAGGCACACTGACAAAACTCAAAGAACTCTGTCCATCCCCCAGAAAACATCCTAGGGAAGCTGCCACCTTCCTGTTGCGCCAGTGCGCCGGGTCAAATCTGGACCCGATTGATCTTGAGAGTATAATACATATTCTAGACCCCGACTGCCCCGACCCCCCAAAGGTAAAAGACCTGTTTAATGCCCATGTCCAGGGAAAAGGGGGCTGGCCAGTTTTCTGGAAAACCCTAGGACAACATTGGAGCACCCTTTACAAAGGGGTCACAGCTCTGCAAGATCTGGTCCAAACAAAACAAGCCCCGAAGGAAAAATTCTATGATTTTTGCACCCGAGTATACAACCTCTGGAAAGCGGTAGATGGGGCGGATGGGTCCCTTTTTACCACTACTGTAATGGCCGGAGGGGAGCCAAAAGTAGTACAGCTGCTAAAATTAATTAACCCCAAATGGGCTACCCAACCCCCGGAGGATTTCATGTCAGACACCCGCTCCAGGGAAACTTCTGGGGTTTTTGAACAAAAAGGGGGGTTATTTTATAACACATTTGAACCCCCAACCCCTTTAATGGCACTCCAACCATATGCCCCCACTCGAAGACCAGAATATGCCCGCCAACCACCAGACCAGGGTTGTTTCAACTGTGGTCAAATGGGACATTGGAAGTCCAATTGTCCCTACCGTAGGGGCCAAACGGGACCTTGGGGGAAAGGAAATGGACGAAGGCGTTACCCTAACGCCTTTCCTTCAACTCCACAACATCAACGTCCCCCAACTTACCAAGGACCAGTGTCAGACCCCAGATATCACCAGCCCTATCAAGGACCCCAAGGACCCCCTCCACCTAACAATGCCGCCCTTCGTGTTCCACCACCCCCACCAGCCCCTATTCCCATGCAATGGCCTGCCACCCAACCCTCAAGCAGGACATAGGGCTGCCTGGAGTATGTCCCTTCCCTCAGCCTGGTATGTTACAATGTGTCCTGGAGGAGCCTACCCCAGGTGATCCTGGGTGTAGATGGAAAACGCATTTGTTTTCTCATTGACACTGGTGCCACCTCTAGCTCCATCAATGATGTGACCTTTGACACGCCAAAATGTTCTGAGGGAAGCTCCATAGGTATTAATGGGACTCCTGTTACCCACCCTATCACCCCACCCTTATCAGTAACCACCCCGGAGGGGGTGCTACTTTGCCAACAACGGTTTACCATCCTGCCCCAATGCCCAGTCTCCCTGATGGGAAGGGACTTAATGTCCAAACTGGGAGTGGTGATCAAATTTGATCCACAGGGAGCAGTAACTGCCAGCTCCGCACTCTGCGACTTACAAGGCCCAAAGAGACAATCCAAAAAAGGGTATTTTGTACTCTTACCTGCCTCCCTGGAAACCCATGCTATTTGGGCAGAGAATAACGCGAGTGTAGGTTTCATCCCATGTACCCCTTACACCCCCCAAATGCGCCCAGACTCAGTACCTGTCTTTCAAAAACAATATGCACTACATTCTGACAAAATTGAGGGGATTACACCCCTCATCAATAGGTATGTAGCCATGGGCATCCTGACACCCGTCATCAGCTCATGGAACACCCCCATATACCCAGTGAGAAAGGCAAGCGGGGAATGGCGCTTGGTACAGGACCTCAGGGCAGTCAACAAAATGGTGGTTCCCCTCCCCCCTCTGGTCTCAGACATTGCCTTTATTTTTTCTTGCATACCGGCAAACTCTGTGGCCTACACAGTAATTGACTTAGCTAACGCTTTCTTTAGCATCCCTGTGGATCCACTGGCCCAGCCCATGTTTGCTTTTTCTTGGGGGGGGGAGGGGGCAACTGACCTGGACCCGCCTACCGCAGGGCTATGTGGACAGCCCGGCAGCCTTCTCTATGGTATTGAATGAGACAGTCAAATCCTGGCAATCGAGCGCCGGGTCGGTACTCATCCAATATGTGGATGACCTCCTTCTCTGCAGCCCCACCCCAGAAGCTTGTGAAGAAGACTCAAAAAACTTGCTGGATCACCTAGCCAAGGCAGGTGACTTGGCCTCACGGAAAAAGATACAGTGGGTGACCCCTACTGTAGAGTACTTGGGGTGCATCCTCAACAAGGGAGAGAGAAGTGTTTCCCCCACCGTGCCGCAGCCCTTAACGCTCTGCAGCCACCCAGGGTCAAGGCCGCCCTCTTGTCTTTCCTGGGAGCAATCGTCTATTGCCGGCAATGGATCCCTGACTGCTCATTTCATGACTCCATTCTGAGGAGGGCCACGCTCTCCACTGCGCCAAAAGTGGTGGAATGGACGGAGGAAATGTTACACTCATTTAACACCCTCCTCTCCTCCCTTGCCTCCGCCCCGGCCTTAGGACTAGTGGACTACAGGAAATTTTTTTATCTATATTGTGTAGTTAATGGATCTGCCTTTGCAGCAGTTCTTGCCCAAGAGCACGGTAATTCTTACCGACCGGTGGCTTTCCTTTCAAAGAAACTCCCACTCCAGGTCCAGGGCATGCCGGCTTGCCTCCAGAACATGGCCGCATGTGCCATGGCCATTCAAGAAGCCAACAAGTTAGTTCTGGGACACCACCTAACTGTATACACTACCCACTCAGTCACCCACCTTATCCAAAACCTCAATACACAACATATGACCACCCAAAGAGCCAGCGGGTATGAAATCATTCTTCTAAACACCTCCAATCTGACCATCAAACACACCTCTGACACCTCCCCCATCCTCAGGCTATTACATTCTCTGCTCAAACTCATGAATTATGGTGAACCATCCAAAATGCATGACTGCACAAAAGTATTGGACCAAGTCACCTCCCCACGTAAGGACTTAACAGACGTACCTCTGGCCGGTGCAGAGGAAGTTTTTGTGGACGGCAGTTGCTCGCGCCCTTCGGATTCCACTTTCCTGACAGGATACGCGGTAGTACAACTCCCAGATCTGGTTCTGGAGGCTAAGCCACTTCCGCCTTCCTCGGCACAGGTCGCGGAACTGGTAGCCCTCACCAGAGCATGTATCCTGTTCAAATAGGGATGTCAATATTTACACTGATAGTCGATACGCCTTCGGCGTGGTTCACGATTTCGGGGTGATCTGGGCTAACAGGGGGTTTAGAACGGCTGACAACAAAATTATAGCCAATAAGGAGCATATTCTCCAGGCTATACTACTGCCCAAACATTTGGCGATTATTAAAGTCAAGGCTCACACCACCACTGGTAGCTACATTGCCCGAGGCAACGCCCTTGCGGATAGATGCGCTCGAGCGGCGGCAAATTCCTCCACACATCCACCCGCCCCTACCACGATATTTTTCCAACAAGATTTTTCAGCGCCAGATTTCCCCTCAGTTGCAGCCCAAATCCAATCCATGGCCACAGACGCTGATGTCCTTTTCTGGGTCCAGCAAGGATTGTCCAAAGACCAAAGAGGCCTTTGGACAAATGGAGGGGTCATTGGGATCCCCAAAGCCAGCTCAGCCCTCATCCTTTCCTACCTGCATGGTCCCGGACATATAGGGTCCCAACCCTTGCAACAGCTGTATGAAAAAACCTTCTGCACAGTTAATCTAAAGAACCATGCAAAGACCCTAACAAAGTCATGCCTCACATGCGCTCAAAACAACACGCAGGGTAAGCGACATGGTATACACGGCCAGTTGCCCCCACCCCTAGGCCCACTACAGGACCTACAAATAGACTTCACCCACATGCCCAAACAAAAGGGAAGTATCAAATGCCTGTGCGTTATCGTTGACAAATGGTCAGGATGGGTGGAGGCAGTGCCCTGCACTGGGGAAACAGCTAAAATAGCGGCAAGGGCTCTCCTTAATCATTGGGTATGTAGGTTTGGCATACCAGCCACCATTTGGTCAGACCAGGGCCCGGCTTTTACTTCAGATATGACACGAGAACTGGCAAGGTGCCTGGGAATACAGTGGAAACTTCACATTCCCTATCATCCCCAAAGCGCAGGAGTGGTAGAAAGAATGAACAGGAATATAAAGGACAAACTAAAAAAGGCCACAGGGGGAACGTTAAAAAACTGGATAGATTTCCTTCCAGGAATATTGTTCCAAATCAGAACCACCCCCCACTCTAGGACACGTTTGTCACCATTCGAAATCCTAATGGGTGTCCCAGCACAAACACAACTAAAAGCATTAGATGCACAGACTGACATTAACATATATTCTTTACAGGAAGAGTACGTGAAACATCTGGTAAGTACAATAGAAGAACATAAATGAACAAGTTGCTGTTACCTTTTCTCCTCTTCCAACAGAACCTACTCACCCCTTCATCCCGGGGGATAAAGTGTTGATCAAGCAGCTTGCCCAACGGAAGCACGTGGGGCCCATCTACTCCGGTCCATGGAACGTGGAGAAGGTCTCCAGGACTGCTGTCCTCACAGACTACACCCCTCAGTGGATCCATGCCAGCAGACTAAAAAAAATGCCCCGAACCTCCACCGACTCCAGAACACCCCCAGAGGACACTTGCCCCAAGACCAACAGGAGGACGCCACCACCAAAGGGACCCCAGAGACGAACCTACAGACCCTCCAGGAACAGTTCGGCAGAATCTCCCTGGACTTTCCTCCTCCTCCCACCAGCTCGGACTGAAGTCTTTGCAAAAAGAAAGAGACAGGGGCTTAGAAGATCAGTATGTACTACACACCATTTTGCTCTGGTCGATAGTATTGACTTTTGTGTTTTTTTCTATAGTCATGATGACATGTATCATGACAGGGTCATGTGGGTTTACAAGAAGCTCAAAAGGTACTGAGAACCGATCACTAGACAGAAGAGCATTAGTTCCAAGGCCCAGTAATAATAATAATAATAACAACAAAGATTTAGGAGTAATGGTAGCACGGAACGAACTACCCCCCCAGGACAGTAAAACGTTTTCTTTAGCCCCAACAATACCACATCATTTTTTATGGCAATACGCGTTTGGTCAAGTAATGGGAAAAGGGGCACCCTGTTGGGTGTGCTCCCACATGGGAACGGGTAGGAATCAAATTCCAGTAGTGGGAATCCCCCTCCCAGTAGAGGACCTGTTTAACGAGACGACACAAGACCATATGGCCAATATAATGACCAGACCCTCCCCCTTATTTTCTCTGATTTCACACAACCCCCATCCTTCTGTTTCCTAAATGGAGCTTGGAAAGAAAACGGGGAAATCCCCAATGGCCAATTCTGTAGGAACACACTAGTAAATCTTACCCTTAGAGACTTAGGGAAGTTTCTGCAGGATGGGACGTTTGACATCCAGGGGTTGAATACTTCCACCATTGGAGATAGTGACGAAAGGATAGGGAACATGTCTTTATATAACATAATGGACTGTGTACTATCCTCAGAAACATTTGACGATACCGACCTAAAAGAATGGTTAGAGTCCTACCACATGAATGATACTTTACTAGAGTACAGTAGCACCGCGAGTTTAGGAGATTGGTTATGCCTAGTTGGACTCAGGTCAGGCATATCCCAACCCCCTGATATAATACCAGCACCTCATCTGCCTCATGGATGGATGGTGTGTTGCGGTCTAATATGTCACACCACCATACCTTACCCTCTAGATTCCTCTACAGGTGGTTGGTGCACCATTGCCAGGATGGTACCATATATGGGTATAGCCTCTGACAATCAGTACATCAAAATGACCCCTGCCCATGGGCATTTAGAGTTCGGGAGGGCTAAGAGACAAGTAACATCATGGTGGGAAAAATTAGCCGCCTCCATTGGAAGCCCGGGAATGTGGAATGCCCTAGATAAAATAGATCTTTTTGCTGAAATAATCTCTGGGGTAGTGAACTCTACTTCCAGAGATGTTTCTCTGCTAAACGAAGAAACTCGGAAGATCCGAACTGTGCAGGAACTGATAAAAATGAGGCAGGAACAACTTTTGGCCGCCATCACTGGGATTTGTAACCTCATGGCCAATTCGGAGATGTGTTGCACCTTCATACACAACTTCACCGTTCCTGTGGAAAGTCTGTCGGTACCCGATTATTACGATATTATCAAAAGCCATTCAGCCCAAAGACAGACCCTCCTACAGAAAGCAAAAAACTTGGGAGATGATTGGAACCTTTTCTCGGGTACAGGAGGGTGGTTTGGAGGTATTTGGGGGGGCATACTGGGATTTTTCAAGAAAATATTTCTCGTATTAGTAATGATAGTGTTGTTGATAGTAATGTTCTATGTGATCGCCAAGTGCTGCTGCATAGCAGCCGCCAAGGTTTCCCATCCAACAATAGCAACCAAGCCCAATGACGAAGAGAAAGCACTTATGGCTTTTTCCAAGAATGTCTGGTATAGAGGATGATCGATAACTTCGTGCCAAAGTTATGATCACAGGAGGGATTATAAGGATTAACAAGTCTCCATTTTGTTATACTGTCATCCATTTTAAACTTTGTATGACCAAGCTAGAATTCTAACTACTAAGACATAGATGCTTGCTATTTGGAGAATATGCCGTTTTCTTAGAATGCCCTTGGCCGCGAGAGTTTGTACAGAGAAAGCCAAGATATGCAACTATCTTATATTCTCTTAACTGCGTCTATGACCTAGAACGTCTGGACCACAGACTATTAGCACAATATTGTTGAATATCGTAGTCTTATTCTTATCTCGTGTGAAGGTTAATGACGTGCGTTGCCGTGAAGACAATTTCTGCTTATTTTGCTTGTTCTGTCAATAAACCTGTTACTAGGAAAAGCTTGGTGTACAGCTACGAGCGGATCCCTGATTGGCTACTCCACAGGGCGCCACCCCAACTGTTTCAGCATATAACCTGTTGTATTCAAAACATTAAATCGTAATCATTATTCACGTACATCTCGTGTATGTGCCTTGATTATCTCACCGGTGAATGGGACTCCCAAGTTTATCCAGACCACGGCCTAGGCGAGATAGGAAGAGGGAAATCGAGCACCTAACAGAGCAAGGACCTACCTTTACAATACTCGTACTCGTACTCGTACTCCCTTCTGCTGCCTACAACACCAACTGCTCCTCCTCAACAAACTCCACTCCCTTGGCCTCCAAGACTCTGCTTTTTCCTGGTTCTCCTCCTACCTACCCTCAGCACACGTTCAGTGTCACATACACCATCTTCTCTTCCTATTGGGGTACCCCAAGGCTCCGTCCTTGGGCACCCCCTATTTTCTCTATACCTCTTTCCCCAGGCCAGTGGATAACCTCCTATGGCTTCCAATACCACCTCTATACTGACCCTCAGATTCATCTCTCCACTCCTCAACTCACCCCCTCCTCACTTAACACACACGGTATGGGGGGTTCACACCACTTCCACAAACTCAATCTTTCTAAATCTGAGTTTGTAATATTTCCTCCTCCCCTCCCCCCATGACTTCACCATTAAGATCAACACCACAACCATTGGTCCCTCCACACATGCCAGGATCCTGGGTATAATCCTTGACTGACTTCTCCTTCTCCTCACATCCAATCACTGACTAAATCCTGCCACCTTCACCTCCGCAACATCTCCAGAATTCCACCTTCCCGACTAATGACATCACAAAGCAACTCGTTCACTCCTCGATTATTTCCCGACTACGGCAACTCTCTCCTCACCGGCCGA
Source organism: Lithobates pipiens (assembly GCF_037356315.1). Taxonomy (NCBI): domain Eukaryota; kingdom Metazoa; phylum Chordata; class Amphibia; order Anura; family Ranidae; genus Lithobates; species Lithobates pipiens. The sequence continues at coordinate 538,913,278 of NW_027507718.1, forward strand.
CCCTTACACAGGCTCCTCCCCCTTCAGTCTATTATGAATGCTGCTGCTAGACTAATACACCTCACTAATCAATCCGTGACTGCCGCCCCTCTCTGCCAATCCCTTCACTGGCTTCCCCTCCCCCACCATATAAAATTCAAAATGTTAACCATAACATACATGGTCATCCACAACATCCCCCCCCCCCCCCCCCCCATCTACATCACCAACCTCATCTGCAGATATCACCCGCCCCCCCTACATCACCAACCTCATCTGCAGATATCACCCGCCCCCCCTACATCACCAACCTCATCTGCAGACATCACCCGCCCCCCCATCTACATCACCAACCTCATCTGCAGATATCACCCCCCCCCCCCCATCTACATCACCAACCTCATCTGCAGATATCACCCGCCCCCCTACATCACCAACCTCATCTGCAGATATCACCCGCCCCCCCATCTACATCACCAACCTCATCTGCAGATATCACCCGCCCCCCTACATCACCAACTTCATCTGCAGATATCACCCGCCCCCCTACATCACCAACCTCATCTGCAGATATCACCCGCCCCCCCATCTACATCACCAACCTCATCTGCAGATATCACCCGCCCCCCCATCTACATCACCAACCTCATCTGCAGATATCACCCGCCCCCCCTACATCACCAACCTCATCTGCAGACATCACCCGCCCCCCCATCTACATCACCAACCTCATCTGCAGATATCACCCCCCCCCCCCCCATCTACATCACCAACCTCATCTGCAGATATCACCCGCCCCCCTACATCACCAACCTCATCTGCAGATATCACCCGCCCCCCCATCTACATCACCAACCTCATCTGCAGATATCACCCGCCCCCCTACATCACCAACCTCATCTGCAGATATCACCCGCCCCCCTACATCACCAACCTCATCTGCAGATATCACCCGCCCCCCCATCTACATCACCAACCTCATCTGCAGATATCACCCGCCCCCCTACATCACCAACCTCATCTGCAGATATCGCCCCAAATCGCCCCCTCCGCTCCTCCCAGGACCTCCTGCTCTCTAGCTCCCTTGTTACCTCCTCTCATGGTCGGGGAAGCCTATCCCACCCCCACATCACCCCCTACATTGTAAAGTGCTGCGCAAAGTGTTGGCGCTAAATAAATCCTGAACAACAGGTGCTGTGTGCGTCCATTCAGACATGTAGCTGTGGCCCCCGCCCCTGCCCAGGCTCTCTCCTCATTGGCTCACTGACTTTGGTTCCCGCCGCTGTCTCAGCAGCTGAGCCTCTTGTGCACGTCGCTGGATGGAGACAGGAAAGTATTGGGGGGGGTGGGGGTGGCACAGGTTTTTATCTTCATGCATAGAATGCACCTTCTGCCATTACAATCACTAACAGTCCGTCCATCCAATGTACACACAGGGATTATCAGCAAAGGGCCCGATAGGAGTCCTGCACATATACCCTAGGGCCAGTGATGGGGAACCTCGGCACCCCAGATGTTTTGGAACTACATTTCCCATGATGCTCTTTTACTCTGAAGTGCAGTGGAGCATCATGGGAAATGTAGTTTCAAAACATCTGGAGTGCCAAAGTTCCCCATCACTGCCCTAGCGGGTTGTCACCTGTCCGGTACTGACCCAGACAGTCCGGGTTTAGACAATTGTTCCCGGGTTTCAGCCCGCCTGATACCCGGACACAACATACATCCAGTGCCATCCATCCAGTTATCTGTCCTGGGGATGGAGCTAGTGCCCGGACCAAGCCCTGGTACTGCCCTTCACTCAATGGGAGATCCTCAACCCAGAAAGGAGTCCGGTCACCTGGGCCATCAGTTCTTCCCAACCGGCACCTCCCCCCCCCCCCCCCCCCCCCGATGATCTGCCTTGCGGGTCTCCGATCTCTTGAGGTCTCTAAGGAAGGGGGGCACTGATATAAGGGGGGATGTCAGCTAATAGGGATCTATTTAGAGGGGGCGCTGACTGCTGATCCAATGATTGGAGACCAATCAATCAACTCACAGTCCCCTTATATCAGTGCCCCTCCCCCAGTGAATATATATCAGTGCCCCCTCCCTTCCTTATCAGAACTCCTCAGTGAAAGGGAAAAGTTACTTATTCACAAAACTTTTCCAAAAATGTTTGGTCTTTTTTTGTTTAGCAAAAAATAACCCCCTCAGTGGTCATCAAATCAGTAACAGCCCATCCACCGCAGCAGAGCCCCAACCGCCGCAGCAGAGCCCCATCCGCCGCAGCAGAGCCCCATCCGCCGCAGCAGAACCCCAACCGCCGCAGCCCAACCGCCGCAGCCCATCCGCCGCAGCAGAGCCCCAACCGCCGCAGCCCATCCGCCACAGCAGAGCCCCAACCGCCGCAGCCCATCCGCCGCAGCAGAGCCCCAACCGCCGCAGCCCATCCGCCGCAGCAGAGCCCCATCCGCCGCAGCAGAGCCCCATCCGCCGCAGCAGAGCCCCATCCGCCGCAGCAGAACCCCAACCGCCGCAGCCCAACCGCCGCAGCCCATCCGCCGCAGCAGAGCCCCAACCGCCGCAGCCCATCCGCCACAGCAGAGCCCCAACCGCCGCAGCCCATCCGCCGCAGCAGAGCCCCATCCGCCGCAGCAGAGCCCCATCCGCAGCAGAGCCCCATCCGCCGCAGCAGAGCCCCATCCGCCGCAGCAGAGCCCCAACCGCCGCAGCAGAGCCCCAACCGCCGCAGCAGAGCCCCAACCGCCGCAGCAGAGCCCCAACCGCCGCAGCAGAGCCCCAACCGCCGCAGCAGAGCCCCAACCGCCGCAGCCCATCCGCCGCAGCAGAGCCCCATCCGCCGCAGCAGAGCCCCATCCGCCGCAGCAGAGCCCCATCCGCCGCAGCCCATCCGCCGCAGCAGAGCCCCATCCGCCGCAGCCCATCCGCCATAGCAGAGCCCCATCCGCCGCAGCCCATCCGCCATAGCAGAGCCCCATCCGCCGCAGCCCATCCGCCATAGCAGAGCCCCATCCGCCGCAGCCCACCCGCCATAGCAGAGCCCCATCCGCCGCCGCCCACCCGCCATAGCAGAGCCCCATCCGCCGCAGCCCACCCGCCATAGCAGAGCCCCATCCGCCGCAGCCCACCCGCCATAGCAGAGCCCCATCCGCCGCAGCAGAGCCCCATCCGCCGCAGCCCATTCGCCGCAGCAGAGCCCCAACTGCCGCAGCCCATCCGCCGCAGCAGAGCCCCAACCGCCGCAGCCCATCCGCCGCAGCAGAGCCCCAACCGCCGCATCCCATCCGCCGCAGCAGAGCCCCAACCGCTGCAGCAGAGGCCCAACCACCACAGCCCATCCGCCGCAGCAGAGCCCCAACCGCCGCAGCCCATCCGCAGCAGAGCCCCAACCGCCTCAGCCCATCCGCAGCAGAGCCCCAACCG
>NW_027507718.1:538916879-539039932 GCF_037356315.1 Lithobates pipiens
GGTAGTGGGGATTATGGGGGGTAGGTAGTGGGGATTATGGGGGGGTAGGTAGTGAGGATTATGGGGGGGTAGGTAGTGAGGATTATGTGGGGTAGGTAGTGGGGATTATGGGGGGTAGGTAGTGAGGATTATGGGGGGTAGGTAGTGGGATTATGGGGGGGTAGGTAGTGGGGATTATGGGGGGTAGGTAGTGAGGATTATGGGGGTAGGTAGTGATGAATATGGGGGTGTATGTAGTGAGGCATATGGGGGGGTAGGTAGTGGGGATTATGGGGGGTAGGTAGTGAGGATTATGGGGGGTAGGTAGTGAGGATTATGGGGGGGTAGGTAGTGAGGATTATGGGGGGTAGGTAGTGGGAATTATGGGGGATAGGTAGTGAGGGTAGGTAGTGAGGATTATGGGGGGTAGGTAGTGAGGATTATGGGGGGTAGGTAGTGAGGATTATGGGGGGGTAGGTAGTGAGGATTATGGGGGGTAGGTAGTGGGATAGGGGGGTAGGTATGAAGGATTATGGGGGGTAGGTAGTGAGGATTATGGGGGGGTAGGTAGTGAGGATTATGGGGGGTAGGTAGTGGGGATTATGGGGGGGTAGGTAGTGAGGATTATGGGGGGTAGGTAGTGAGGATTATGGGGGGGGTGTGTGATGAATATGGGGGTGTAGGTAGTGATGAATATGGGGGGGGTGTGGTGATGAATATGGGGGGTGTAGGTAGTGAGGATTATGGGGGGTAAGTAGTGAGGATTATGGGGGGGTAGGTAGTGAGGATTATGGGGGTAGGTAGTGAGGATTATGGGGGGTAGGTAGTGAGGATTATGGGGGGTAGTAGTGAGGATTATGGGGGTAGGTAGTGAGGATTATGGGGGGGTAGGTAGTGAGGATTATGGGGGGGTAGGTAGTGGGGATTATGGGGGGGTAGGTAGTGAGGATTATGGGGGGGTAGGTAGTGAGGATTATGGGGGGTAGGTAGTGAGGATTATGGGGGGGTAGGTAGTGGGGATTATGGGGGGGTAGGTAGTGAGGATTATGGGGGGTAGGTAGTGAGGATTATGGGGGGGGTGTGTGATGAATATGGGGGGGTGTGGTGATGAATATGGGGGGTGTAGGTAGTGATGAATATGGGGGGGTTGTGGTGATGAATATGGGGGGTGTAGGTAGTGAGGATTATGGGGGGTAAGTAGTGAGGATTATGGGGGGGTAGGTAGTGAGGATTATGGGGGGTAGGTAGTGAGGATTATGGGGGGGTAGGTAGTGAGGATTATGGAGGGTATGTAGTGAGGATTATGGGGGGGTAGGTAGTGAGGATTATGGGGGGTAGGTAGTGAGGATTATGGGGGGGGTAGGTAGTGAGGATTATGGGGGGGTATGTAGTGGGGATTATGGGGGGGTAGGTAGTGAGGATTATGGGGGGGTAGGTAGTGAGGATTATGTGGGGTAGGTAGTGGGGATTAAGGGGGGTAGGTAGTGAGGATTATGGGGGTAGGTAGTGAGGATTATGGGGGGGTAGGTAGTGAGGATTATTGGGGGGTAGGTAGTGAGGATTATGGGGGGGTAGGTAGTGAGGATTATGTGGGGTAGGTAGTGGGGATTATGGGGGGTAGGTAGTGAGGATTATGGGGGGGTAGGTAGTGGGGATTATGGGGGGGGTAGGTAGTGGGGATTATGGGGGGTAGGTAGTGGGGATTATGGGGGGGTAGGTAGTGAGGATTATGGGGGGGTAGGTAGTGAGGATTATGTGGGGTAGGTAGTGGGGATTATGGGGGGTAGGTAGTGAGGATTATGGGGGGTAGGTAGTGGGGATTATGGGGGGGTAGGTAGTTGGGATTATGGGGGGTAGGTAGTGGGGATTATGGGGGGGTAGGTAGTGAGGATTATGGGGGGGTAGGTAGTGAGGATTATGTGGGGTAGGTAGTGGGATTTATGGGGGGTAGGTAGTGAGGATTATGGGGGGGTAGGTAGTGGGGATTATGGGAGGGTAGGTAGTGGGGATTATGGGGGGTAGGTAGTGAGGATTATGGGGGGTAGGTAGTGATGAATATGGGGGTGTATGTAGTGATGCATATGGGGGGGTAGGTAGTGGGGATTATGGGGGTAGGTAGTGAGGATTATGGGGGGTAGGTTAGTGAGGATTATGGGGGGGTAGGTAGTGAGGAGTATGGGGGGGTAGGTAGTGGGAATTATGGGGGATAGGTAGTGAGGGTAGGTAGTGAGGATTATGGGGGGTAGGTAGTGAGGATTATGGGGGTGTAGGTAGTGAGGATTATGGGGGGGTAGGTAGTGTGAGGATTATGGGGGGGTAGGTAGTGGGGATTATGGGGGGGTAGGTAGTGAGGATTATGGGGGGTAGGTAGTGAGGATTATGGGGGGTAGGTAGTGAGGATTATGGGGGGGTAGGTAGTGGGGATTATGGGGGGGTAGGTAGTGAGGATTATGGGGGGGTAGGTAGTGAGGATTATGGGGGGGGTGTGGTGATGAATATGGGGGGTGTAGGTAGTGATGAATATGGGGGGTGTGGTGATGAATATGGGGGGTGTAGGTAGTGAGGATTATGGGGGGTAAGTAGTGAGGATTATGGGGGGGTAGGTAGTGAGGATTATGGGGGGGTAGGTAGTGAGGATTATGGGGGGAGGTAGTGAGGATTATGGGGGGTAGGTAGTGAGGATTATGGGGGGTAGGTAGTGAGGATTATGGGGGGGTAGGTAGTGAGGATTATGGGGGGTAGGTAGTGGATATGGGGGGGTAGTAGTGAGGATTATTGGGGGGGTAGGTAGTGAGGATTATGGGGGGGTAGGTAGTGAGGATTATGGGGGGGTAGGTAGTGGGGATTATTGGGGGTAGGTAGTGAGGATTATGGGGGGTAGGTAGTGAGGATTATGGGGGGGTGTGGTGATGAATATGGGGGGGTGTGGTGATGAATATGGGGGGGTGTAGGTAGTGATGAATATGGGGGTGTAGGTAGTGAGGATTATGGGGGGTAAGTAGTGAGGATTATGGGGGGGTAGGTAGTGAGGATTATGGGGGGGTAGGTGGATAGTGAGGATTATGGGGGGGTAGGTAGTGAGGATTAATGGGCGGTAGGTAGTGATGATTATGGGGGGTAGGTAGTGAGGATTATGGGGGGTAGGTAGTGAGGATTATGGGGGGGGTAGGTAGTGAGGATTATTGGGGGGGGTATGTAGTGGGGATTATGGGGGGGTAGGTAGTGAGGATTATGGGGGGGTAGGTAGTGAGGATTATGTGGGGTAGGTAGTGGGGATTATGGGGGGGTAGGTAGTGAGGATTATGGGGGTAGGTAGTGAGGAATATGGGGGGTAGGTAGTGAGGATTATGGGGGGTGGTAGTGAGGATTATGGGGGGGTAGGTAGTGAGGATTATGTGGGGTAGGTAGTGGATTATGGGGGGTAGGTAGTGAGGATTATGGGGGGTAGGTAGTGGGGATTATGGGGGGTAGGTAGTGGGGATTATGGGGGTAGGTAGTGGGGATTATGGGGGGTAGGTAGTGAGGATTATGGGGGGGTAGGTAGTGAGGATTATGTGGGGTAGGTAGTGGGGATTATGGGGGGTAGGTAGTGAGGATTATGGGGGGTAGGTAGTGGGGATTATGGGGGGGTAGGTAGTGGGGATTATGGGGGGTAGGTAGTGAGGATTATGGGGGGTAGGTAGTGATGAATATGGGGGTGTATGTAGTGATGCATATGGGGGGGGTAGGTAGTGGGGATTATGGGGGGTAGGTAGTGAGGATTATGGGGGGTAGGTAGTGAGGGTTATGGGGGGGTAGGTAGTGAGGATTATGTGGGTAGGTAGTGAGGATTATGGGGGGTAGGTAGTGGGGATTATGGGGGGTAGGTAGTGAGGATTATGGGGGGTAGGTAGTGAGGGTTATGGGGGGGTAGGTAGTGAGGATTATGGGGGGTAGGTAGTGAGGATTATGGGGGGTAGGTAGTGAGGATTATGGGGGGGGTAGGTAGTGAGGATTATGGGGGGTAGGTAGTGAGGATTATGGGGGGTAGGTAGTGAGGATTATGGGGGGTAGGTAGTGAGGATTATGGGGGGTAGGTAGTGAGGATTATGGGGGGTAGGTAGTGAGGATTATGGGGGGTAGGTAGTGAGGATTATGGGGGGGTAGGTAGTGAGGATTATGGGGGGGTAGGTAGTGAGGATTATGTGGGGTAGGTAGTGTCGGGACACGTCTAGAATTTTGTATTTGGAAGAGTTGACCCTTCTCTGGTTGGAGTGATGTACAGCAGACGAGTGATGGGATGATATATTATTTCTATATATATATATAGTAGAGAGTCAGACTGGGTTGGGATAAGAGAGGGTTACTTGGAGGGGGAAGGGATTTCCCTTGCAGGCCTGGTTATTAAGCACCTGGTGGGGGAGGGGATGGCTGGTTTGCTATCAGTGATGAGAAGACCTTGATGCTGGATGGAAGTCTCCATACATGACTTCAACCTGCTGGGTGAGTTTGCCTGAACTGGGACTGCGCTATGGCGGATGGGCTGCGGTTGAGGCTCTGCTATGGCGGATGGGCTGCGGTTGAGGCTCTGCTATGGCGGATGGGCTGCGGCGGTTGGGGCTCTGCTGTGGCGGATGGGCTGCGGCGGTTGGGGCTCTGCTATGGCGGATGGGCTGCGGCGGTTGGGGCTCTGCTGTGGCGGATGGGCTGCGGTTGGGGCTCTGCTATGGCGGATGGGCTGCGGCGGTTGGGGCTCTGCTATGGCGGATGGGCTGCGGCGGTTGGGGCTCTGCTATGGCGGATGGGCTGTGGCGGTTGGGGCTCTGCTATGGCGGATGGGCTGTGGCGGTTGGGGCTCTGCTATGGCGGATGGGCTGCGGCGGTTGGGGCTCTGCTATGGCGGATGGGCTGCGGCGGTTGGGGCTCTGCTATGGCGGATGGGCTGCGGCGGTTGGGGCTCTGCTGTGGCGGATGGGCTGCGGTTGGGGCTCTGCTATGGCGGATGGGCTGCGGCGGTTGGGGCTCTGCTATGGTGGATGGGCTGCGGTTGAGGCTCTGCTATGGCGGATGGGCTGCGGTTGAGGCTCTGCTATGGCGGATGGGCTGCGGCGGTTGGGGGCTCTGCTATGGCGGATGGGCTGCGGCGGTTGGGGCTCTGCTGTGGCGGATGGGCTGCGGCGGTTGGGGCTCTGCTATGGCGGATGGGCTGCGGCGGTTGGGGCTCTGCTGTGGCGGATGGGCTGCGGTTGGGGCTCTGCTATGGCGGATGGGCTGCGGCGGTTGGGGCTCTGCTATGGCGGATGGGCTGTGGCGGTTGGGGCTCTGCTATGGCGGATGGGCTGTGGCGGTTGGGGCTCTGCTATGGCGGATGGGCTGCGGCGGTTGGGGCTCTGCTATGGCGGATGGGCTGCGGCGGTTGGGGCTCTGCTATGGCGGATGGGCTGCGGCGGATGGGGCTCTGCTATGGCGGATGGGCTGCGGCGGTTGGGGCTCTGCTATGGCGGATGGGCTGCGGCGGTTGGGGCTCTGCTATGGCGGACGGGCTGCGGCGGTTGGGGCTCTGCTATGGCGGATGGGCTGCGGCGGTTGGGGCTCTGCTATGGCGGACGGGCTGCGGTTGAGGCTCTGCTATGGCGGATGGGCTGCGGCGGTTGGGGCTCTGCTGTGGCGGATGGGCTGCGGCGGTTGGGGCTCTGCTATGGCGGATGGGCTGCGGCGGTTGGGGCTCTGCTGTGGCGGATGGGCTGCGGTTGGGGCTCTGCTATGGCGGATGGGCTGCGGCGGTTGGGGCTCTGCTATGGCGGATGGGCTGTGGCGGTTGGGGCTCTGCTATGGCGGATGGGCTGTGGCGGTTGGGGCTCTGCTATGGCGGATGGGCTGCGGCGGTTGGGGCTCTGCTATGGCGGATGGGCTGCGGCGGTTGGGGCTCTGCTATGGCGGATGGGCTGCGGCGGATGGGGCTCTGCTATGGCGGATGGGCTGCGGCGGTTGGGGCTCTGCTATGGCGGATGGGCTGCGGCGGTTGGGGCTCTGCTATGGCGGACGGGCTGCGGCGGTTGGGGCTCTGCTATGGCGGATGGGCTGCGGCGGTTGGGGCTCTGCTATGGCGGACGGGCTGCGGTTGAGGCTCTGCTATGGCGGATGGGCTGCGGCGGTTGGGGGCTCTGCTATGGCGGATGGGCTGCGGCGGTTGGGGCTCTGCTATGGCGGATGGGCTGCGGCGGTTGGGGCTCTGCTGTGGCGGATGGGCTGCGGCGGTTGGGGCTCTGCTATGGCGGATGGGCTGCGGCGGTTGGGGCTCTGCTATGGCGGATGGGCTGCGGCGGTTGGGGCTCTGCTATGGCGGATGGGCTGCGGCGGTTGGGGCTCTGCTATGGCGGACGGGCTGCGGCGGTTGGGGCTCTGCTATGGCGGACGGGCTGCGGCGGTTGGGGCTCTGCTATGGCGGACGGGCTGCGGCGGTTGGGGCCCTGCTATGGCGGCTGAGGTGGGCCATGGAGAGGAGTTTGGTAACTTCCTCAGTGGTAACAGGGCTGAGGGCCTCGGCGCCCCCCATAGCAAGCTGCTTACTGTGGGGGCACTCGGCAGAAGGAAGGGGCCTGGAGCCATGGATGGGGGACCTGAGAAGAGGAGGATCTGGGCTGCTCTGTGCAAAACCACTGCACACCCAGCAGGTAAGTATAACGTTTATTTTTAAACAAAACAACTGACTTTATTATCACTTTAATCTCTTCTTATATGAAGCTTCTGTTATTTCCATACTGGGGATCACCTATATACTTCCGGGTAATGTTATATGCTGGGTGTAGTAGTTCTTCTGCTCCCCATTACTTTGATTAGATTACTGAATAATTTCCCAGGAAGGGAGTCCCCTCTTTTCCCAAGTGTTCTTCCAGGACAGCCCTTGAGAGATGGAGCTCCTCCCATCGACCCAGGAAACACATTGCCACAGTTCAAAAGGCGGTCCCTCAGGTCCCTGGTCAGTCATTTGTGTTTCCTCCGTCGGAGGAACATGTTGCCAGGAACCTGAAGGCCCCTCTCAGGGGCTGCCTGAGAACCTGTAGCCATGAGGGACCGGGTCCTATTCCTTGGCTGCAGTTTTGGGTCCATACCTTTTTTTAAACGGCTCGGGTACCGTCCAGCTGATTCGGAGCAGACCCGTTACCCTCCTCCTTCCAGTGCCGAGGTGGCCAGGGGCAGAATGGCGCTGGTTTCCCCCAGGAGCGGTGAGTGGAACCTCCATCTCAGCTCCTTGTTGCGGTGGGGTCGGAGACGCCGAGCGTCACTTCCGGCGGAACCGCGTCATCACTGCGTGCCGAGACTTCCGGTTCCGGGTCTCTAAAGGTACAAGGAGGAGAGGGAGAGCCAGCGCTGTGCCTGTGAAGCCCGACCAGCGTCCAGCAATACCGGACTAGCGGCGGGATCGGGAGCATCAGAGGGGACCATGGAGGCTATTCCCCAGGATACTCCGGCGGAGACAGGCACCAGCCAATCCCAGGTAGGCTGCTGGGCATGCTATTACTCTGGTGGAGTGGTGGTGTTTGTAGGCTGGGTCCTGTAGTGCCCCCACGGTGGCGGTTTACTCACAGTGAGATTGTTTGCACTTGGTGATTGAAGGAGGGGACATGGGGCTGACGCTAAGAAATCCTTTTGTCTTCTTATTTCAGGCTAAAGAGATACCAAGGGAAGACAAGACAGGCCGCAAAAAGTGCCCTAATTGTGGGAATAGGTTGTCCTCGGGCTCTAACAAAGCCCTATGCAGGCAATGCATTGCAAGCTTGCTTAAATCTGAGGCAGATTCCCCTTTAGCAAAGTTTTTGGGCTCCTTTAAAGAGGAAATGGCGTCGACCTTTAAGTCCCTCCGGGAGTTAATCACTGACGTGGGATCAGCTGCAGCTGCCTCCACGAGTAAAACAACTATAATCTCATCCTCACCATGCCTTACAACACCCAGCTCAGGGGAGCCCCGTATGGTCAGGGAGCCTAGCCCCACGTTGATTAGTCCCGAATCCTCTGACACTGACTCGGGTCAGGAAGAGGATCAAGCAGCATCTAAAGCCTCAAAGTATAGATTGTCTCTCGAGGAAGTAGATGAGCTAATGGGGGCTATCTATGATACGCTGGAAATTGAGGAGGAAGAAACTCAGTTATCCAGACATGATCAAATGTATGAGGCTCTGGGGAAAAAGAAAGCAAGGTTTTCCCTATACATAAGGTGCTTTCTGACCTTGTCCTTAAGGAGTGGTCTGAACCAGACAAGAAGGTTTTCTTTCCTAAATCCCTTAAGAGAAGGTTCCCTTTTGATGAGAGCCCAGAGGCGGTCTGGAATAAAAATCCTAAACTAGACGCCCCTCTGTCCAAAATCTCAAAACAGGCTGATCTGGCCTTTGAGGATATGGGCCACCTGAAAGATCCCATGGACAGGAGAACAGACATTGTCTTAAAGAGGGCCTGGGATGCCTCTATGGCAGGGCTTAAAACCAGCTCTAGCCACTTCTTGTGTAGCTAGAAACCTGGAGTTCTGGTTATCGCAACTACAAGAACATTTAAAAGCAGGCACTCCTAGGGGGGAGCTTCTGAAATCCTTCCCTATGCTTTTTAAGGCCACCAGTTTCATCTCTGACGCCTCCACGGACTCCGTAAAATTTGCGGCTAAGTCAGCAGCACTTTCAGTGGCAGCAAGGAGGTCAGTATGGATGAAAACCTGGGGGGGAGACACGGCGTCTAAGACCCGCCTGTGCAGCGTCCCTTTTACAGGAGACTTAGTCTTCGGGCCTGAATTAGACTCTGCCTTAGAAAGGACGGCGGATAAAAAGAAAACCTTTCCCGCAAAAAAGAAAAATTTTCAAAGAAAAATTTTTCGTCCCTTTAAAGAACCCTCTAAACCAGAGAAGAGTTCAATCCCCAAAAAACATTGGTCGGGGCATAAAGGGAAAGGAAAAGGGGGCATACTGTTTAGCCGCCCCAATCAGGATCCCAAACCCCAGTGATGCCAGGGTCCCTGTGGGAGGAAGATTAAGCCAATTCCTTCCACAATGGGAAGAGACAACTTCAAACGAATTTGTCTTAAACATAATAAAAAGGGGTCATGCGCTGGAGTTTCACAGCCGCCCTCCTTCAAAGTTTGTAGTGACAAAACTTCCAAGTCACTCAGAAAAGGCCAGGGCCTTACCCTTACTGATAGGGGAGATGGTGGATCAAGAAGTATTGACACCAGTCCCTATACAGGAACAAGGAGACGGTTTTTACTCTCACATTTTTGTAGTAAAAAGCCGTCAGGAAGATTCAGATTAATTATGAATCTCCGACCATTGAATCGCTCCATCCGTTACAAGAGATTTCGGATGGAGTCCATTTATTCCATAAAGAATCTCCTGCAGAAAGAGATGTTTATGGCTACCCTGGATTTAAGGGATGCTTATCTGCATATTCCAATAAAGGAGGAATGCCAGAAATTCCTTCGAATGGCAGTACAGATAGACACAAGGGTTTACCACTTTCAGTGCCGAGCGCTTCCCTTCGGTCTGTCATCCTCCCCCAAGAATCTTTACCAAAGTTCTCGGAGAGGCTTTAGTTCCACTGAGGCTTCAGTCAGTCTCAATTATTCCCTACCTAGACGATCTACTCCTAACAGCACGCTCGGAGAGTCGTCTTTCTCAGGATCTGGAGTTGACTCAACTCAGCCTGAGTCGGTTAGGGTGGATTGTCAGCCAGGAGAAATCCAAGACAACCCCAACACAGGAGATCCTGTATCTGGGTTACTGGATCAAGTCAGTAGATCAAAAAATTATACTGCCGGAAGAAAAGATTTTGAATCTGTGGCAGAGAATATCTTTTCTTCAATGCAGCCCCAAATGTACAGTGAGGGAAGTAATGTCGGTCTTAGGTCTTATGACAGCAGCCATTCCAGCCATACAATGGGCCAGGTTCCACCAAAGAGACCTTCAGGGGTTTCTGCTAGAACAATTAAGGGCAGAGATCTGGAGGAGGAGGTATCGATCCCCTCAAGGATAAAACGCTCCCTCTGGTGGTGGAAGGACAGGGAGAACCTGAACAAAGGGATTCATTGGGTCCTTCCTATCACTTCAACACTGACAACAGATGCGAGCAGTTGGGGCTGGGGAGCCCACCTCGGCTCAAGCTGGGTCCAGGACAAGTGGACCCCGGAAGAGAAATGTTTCTCTTCCAACTGGAAAGAGCTAACAGCAATCCTGAGAGCGGTCTTAGCCTTTCACCCCACAATACAGGGTCACCATCTACAAGTCCGTTCAGACAATATGACGGCTGTAGCATACATAAACAAACAGGGAGGTACCAAAAGTCCTCGTTTGATGGTAGTAGCCAGACGCATTTTCCAGTGGGCAGAAGCCAATCTGGAATCCATTTCTGCAGTCCACCTGAAAGGGGAGCTGAACAACAAGGCGGACTTCTTGAGTCGACAAAAGATTTCGAACCAAGAATGGTCCTTACACCCAGAGGCATTCAATCTCATAACAAATCACTGGGGAGAACCAGAGGTAGACCTTTTTGCGAACAAAAACAATGCAAAGGTTCCAAATTTTTCTCGCTAAACCCAGGAGATCGGCCCCTGGCTGTAGATGCCTTGCAAACTCCATGGTCTTTCAGTCTGGCGTATGCTTTTCCCCCTCTTCATCTCATTCCGAGGGTCCTAGCAAGATTCCTCAAGGAAAAAACCTGTTTGATTCTAGTAGCACCGTTTTGGCCCAGGAGACCGTGGTTCACAACGTTGCTACAATTGACAGACTGTCCGCCTCTAAGACTTCCCTACAGACAGGACCTCCTGTCGCAGGGACCTCTTTACCATCCACAGGTCGCCACACTGAAGCTTTCGGCGTGGTTACTGAGGAGGAAATCTTAAAGAGTAAGGGCCTGACAGATGAGGTAATTGCGACCTTACTACAGAGTCGCAAACCAGTCACGAGGGCTATTTACAAAAAAGTCTGGCAAAAATTTAATAGCTGGTTGAATAGCCGTGACATAAACACGGCTAATATTCTACAGTTTTTACAGGAAGGTGTAAACAATGGTTTAACCCTAAGTACCATTAAGGTACAGATAGCTGCCTTAAGTGTGTACCTAGATGAACGTTTACAGGAAAATCCTTTTGTCGCTAGATTCTGTAAGGCAGTCGCTAGACGCAAGCCAGTCAGAGTCACCAAAGTCCCATCCTGGGATTTAGCAGTTGTACTAAAAGCTTTCTTGGGGTCACCCTTTGAGCCTATCTCGGAGGCCTCCTTAAGGCTTGTTACATTTAAGACAGTACTCCTGGTGGCAATCACTTCAGCCCGTAGGGTCAGTGAAATCCAAGCCCTTTCCATCAGGGAACCTTTTCTACAGATCCTAGAAGACAGAGTCATTCTAAAGACAGACCCTGGGTTCTTACCAAAGGTAGCTTCTAGCTTCCATAGGTCCCAAGATATTGTCCTTCCCTCATTTTGTCAAAATGCAGCAAATGAGAAAGAGGAACGTTTTCATTTATTGGATGTGAGGAGGTGTATTCTAGAATACCTTAAAGTAACAAATCCATTCAGAATTTCAGACTCCCTTTTTGTCCTTTTCTCCGGACAGCGTAGGGGACAGAAAGCTTCAAAAGTAACCATAGCTAGATGGATTAGGCTAGCTATAGCAGAGGGGTATAAGGCCTTGAATAGAGATCCTCCTGAGGGTGTTAAAGCTCACTCCACAAGAGCGTTGTCTGCATCCTGGGCAGAAAGAGCTGGTGCCACCCCGGAGCAGGTATGTAAAGCAGCCACATGGTCAAGCTTTTCCACCTTTACAAGGCATTACCGACTGGACTTAATGTCTAGTCAGGATCAGGCCTTTGGGAGGAAAGTCCTCCAGGCCGTGGTCCCCCCCCTAATCTGGTAAGTACTTGGGGATCCTCTCAAGGGCTGTCCTGGAAGAACACTTGGGAAAACTGGAGTTAGTACTTACCGGTAACTCCTTTTCCGGTGGTCTTCCAGGACAGCACGATCCCACCCTTTATTTGATTATAATGATGTACTAATGTTATTACCTGTTATGGTTTATATGTTTTTCAGTTCCATCCTTCGGTTCTTGGTGAATGACTGACCAGGGACCTGAGGGACTGCCTTTTGAACTGTGGCAATGTGTTTCCTGGGTCGATGGGAGGAGCTCCATCTCTCAAGGGCTGTCCTGGAAGACCACCGGAAAAGGAGTTACCGGTAAGTACTAACTCCAGTTTTCATAGCCCTTGTGGTGGGGGGGGCCTTGTCCTGTGGTTGGTTGGTGGGGGGCCCTTGTCCTGTGGTTGGTTTGGGGGGGGCCCTTGTCCTGTGGTTGGTGGGGGGGGGGCCCTTGTCCTGTGGTTGGTGGGGGGGGGGCCCTTGTCCTGTGGTTGGTGGGGGGGGGGGCCCTTGTCCTGTGGTTGGTTTGGGGGGGCCCCTTGTCCTGTGGTTGGTTTGGGGGGGGCCCCTTGTCCTGTGGTTGGTGGGGGGGGGGCCCTTGTCCTGTGGTTGGTGGGGGGGGGGGGCCCTTGTCCTGTGGTTGGTGGGGGGGGGCCCTTGTCCTGTGGTTGGTTTGGGGGGGGGCCCTTGTCCTGTGGTTGGTTTGGGGGGGGGGGCCCTTGTCCTGTGGTTGGTTTGGGGGGGGGGCCCTTGTCCTGTGGTTGGTTTGGGGGGGGCCCTTGTCCTGTGGTTGGTGGGGGGGGGGCCCTTGTCCTGTGGTTGGTGGGGGGGGGGCCCTTGTCCTGTGGTTGGTTTGGGGGGGGGGGCCCTTGTCCTGTGGTTGGTTTGGGGGGGGGGCCCTTGTCCTGTGGTTGGTTTGGGGGGGGGCCCTTGTCCTGTGGTTGGTTTGGGGGGGGGGGGGGCCCTTGTCCTGTGGCTGGTTTGGGGGGGGGGGCCCTTGTCCTGTGGTTGGTTTGGGGGGGGGGGGGGGCCCTTGTCCTGTGGCTGGTTTGGGGGGGGGGGCCCTTGTCCTGTGGCTGGTTTGGGGGGGGGGGGGCCCTTGTCCTGTGGTTGGTTTGGGGGGGGGGGCCCTTGTCCTGTGGTTGGTTTGGGGGGGGGGCCCTTGTCCTGTGGTTGGTGGGGGGGGGGCCCTTGTCCTGTGGTTGGTGGGGGGGGGGCCCTTGTCCTGTGGTTGGAGGCACTGCCAACTTTATTATCAATTCCACTTAGTGGAAGATTCTGGTTCTCTCATTTTATCTACAGGTTTTGCATCATTTGGGGGATGGGGTCATTTCTCATACCCCCCCCCCCCCCACCTCCCAAAAAAAGTTTAGATTGTGTGGATGTTATTGGTGAATCTGGGGTAACAGAGTTCATTTTATGTTATCTGGGGATGAGCTGAAATCCCCCCCACCCCCCCCGTTCGCCTCCAGAACTTGAGAACAGGCAAATAATTTGTGTGAACACCATTAAAGTCTGTGGGACACAAACATGGAAAACCAAAAGTGTTCATTTTAAAGTCTTAAATGCCAGTTATTGCCATAAAAAATGTTTCGGGGGCCCGGCTCCTGCCCCAGGGGGACATGGATCAATCTGTTTTTTCGGGAGCAGTGATTTTTTTTTTTTTTTTTTTCAGAATGCTTAAAGTGAAACAATAAAAGTGAAATATTCCTTTAACAGGTTCCTGACCGGCGCACGCCGATGTACGTCGGCAGAATGACACGCGCAGGCAAATGGGCGTACCTGTCCGTCCCTTTAAATTTGCCGCCCTGTCATTTGCGAGCGCGCCGCCGTGCCGGGACCCCCGTGAGTCCGGTCGTGGGTCCCGCGGACTCGATCGCTGCGGGCATACCCGCGATCGTCTCACGGAGCGGCTGAACGGAGAGATGCCGTTGTAAACAGCATCTCCCCGTTCTGCCTAGCAACTAGTGACGCTGATCTCTGCTCCATGTGATTGGAGCAGAGATCAGTGTTCACTAAATGAAAGCCCAACCCCCCCAACAGTTAGTAACACACCCCTAGGAACACTTAACCCCTACACTGCCACCCACTGGTTAACCCTTTCACTGCCAGTGTCATTTACACAGGAATCACTGCATTTATATAGCACTGATTGCTGTATAAATGACAATGGTCCCAAAAATGTATCAAAAATGTCCGATGTGTCCGCCACAATGTCGCAGTCACAATAAAAATCGCTGATCGCCGCCATTACTAGTAAAAAAAAAAAAAAAAAAATTGATAAAAATGCCATAAAACTATTCCCTATTTTGTAAAACGCTATAACTTTTGCGCAAACCAATCAATAATCGCTTATTGCAATTTTTTTTTTTTTTTTACCAAAAATATGTAGAAGAATACGTATCGGCCTAAACTGAGGGAAAAAATGTTTTTTTTATATATTTTTGGGGGATATTTATTATAACAAAAAGTAAAAAATAATGCGTTTTTTTTTTTTTTTTTTTTTTTTTCAAAATTGTCGCTCTATTTTTGTTTATAGCGCAAAAAAAATAAAAACCGCAGGGGTGATCAAATACCACCAAAAGAAATCTCTATTTGTGGGGGGGGAAAAAAAAGGACGTCAATTTTGTTTTTGGAGCCACGTCGCACGACCGCGCAATTGTCAGTTAAAGCGACGCAGCGCCGAATCGCCAAAAAAAGTTGTCTGGTCTTTGGCCAGCAAAATGGTCTGGGGGGGGGGGGGGGGGGCTGAAGTGGTGTTAACCACTTCCAATCCCAGCCATTGTAATATGACGCCCGCAGAGTGGCTCTCCCATCCTGGGCCATGATGTCCTCGGCGTCATAGGGGGCGCGCGTGCGCCTGCCTTGTCACTCGGGAGCCGATGTCTGGTGGGCACCCGCGATTGCTCGTCACAAAGCAGGAACGTGACTTTATAATAGAATACATATCGGCCTAAAATGAGGAAAAAAATTAGTTAAAAAAAAAATTGGGATATTTATTATAGCAAAAATACAAAAAAAAAACAAAAAAATTATATATATATATATATAAAAATATTTTGTTTTTAACTGCAAAAAATTAAAATACTGCAGAGGTGATCAAATACCACCAAAAGAAAGCTCTATTTGTGGGGGGAAAAAAAACAAAATGTTTCATTAGGGTACAACGTTGCATGACCGCACAATTGTCATTCAAAATGTTAGTGATGAAAACTGGCCTGGGCAGGAAGGGGGTGAAAATGCCCAGTATTGAAGCGGTTAAATATGGTGCTGGGGGGTGTCCTTAGTATGCCTGTAAAGTGGCGCATCTTTCCCGTGTTTAGAACAATACCACAGCAAAATGACATTTCTAAAGGGAAAACGCATTTAAAACTGATTGCGGCTGTAATGAATTGTCGGGTCCCGGCAATATAGATAAAAATCATTGTAAAAGAAACGGCATGGGTTCCCCCCCCCCCCCACTCCATTACCAGGCCCTTTTGGGTGTGATATGAATATTAAGGTAAACCCCCACACCAAAATAAAAAAAAATTGCGTGGAGGTCCCCCCGAAATCCATACCAGGCCCTTATCCGAGCATGAGAGAGCGGCCCCCCTCCTAAACAATACCAGGCCACATTCCCTCAACATGTGGAGGGTGTTTTGTGGTCCCCCCCCCCCCAAAAAAAAAACACCTTGTCCCCATGTTGATGGGGACAAGGGCCTCTTCCCCACAACCCTTGCCCCGTGGTTGTGGGGGTCTGCAGGTGGGGAGCTTATCAGAATCTGGAAGCACCCATTCACACTGGGGGTCCCCTTGTTTAAAGGGGATCGGGTACATTGTACCCCTACTCATTCACCAAAGAAGTGTCAAAGTAAAAATGACAAGAGACAGTTTGGGACAAGTCCCCTTTTTATGAAGAAAAAAAAAAGTGTCCCAGATTTCCATTCATCTTCGATCACAACGTCCGACGAACCGAGGAAAAAAACTCCGCCTCCATGGGAGGCTCCCGCTGACTGCAGGTTTTCTGCATTGACAGCTGTTATATAGCTGAGGGCGGGGCCACCTGGTGATGTAAACGGGTGACCCCCCCGCCCCCCTTTTGACATCACGTGGCGTCAGGGGGGGGTGGGGCCACCTGTTTATGTCACCGGGTGGCACCGCCCTTAGCTATATAACGGCTGTAAAAGCTAAAAGCCTGCAGTCGGCGGGAGCCTACCATGGAGGTGGAGTAGTTGCATTTCTTTATTTATTTTTTCGGTCCGTCGAGCGGCGTGATTGACAATGGCGTTACATCGTGGGACACTTTTTTTTTTTTTTTTTTTTTAATAAAGGACTTGTTCCAAACTGTCTCTTGTAATTTTTACTATTTATTATTTTTTTTTATTTTTTTTTTATACTTCTTTGGTGAATGAGTAGGGGGTACAATGATACCGGATACCCATTCACATGGAGGGGGTGGGATCTGGTGGTCCCCTTGTTTTAAAGGGGGCTTCCAGATTCTGATAAGCCCCCCCCCCCATCTGCAGACCCCCACAACCACCGGGCAAGGGTTGTGGGGATGAGGCCCTTGTCCTCATCACCATGGGGACAAGCTGTTTTGGGGGCGTTCCCAAAACACCCTCTCCATGTTGAGGGCATGTGGCCTAGTATGGTTCGGGGGGGGTGCTTTCTTGTTTCCACCTCTTTTCCTGTGGCCTGTCAGGTTGTGTTATTTTGGCACAGGGTTCCGCTTAAAATCCGTACCAGACCTGAAGGGTCTGAAAAAAAAAAAAAATACGTCATGCGCAACCCCCCACCCTATTACCAGGCCGGTAATAGGGTGGGGGGTTGCGCATGACATATTTCTTTTTTTTTTTTCAATGACTTTTATCTATATTGCCGGGATCCGGCAATACATTACAGCTGCGATCAGTTTTAAATGACGTTTTTTTCCCTTTTTAGAAATGTCATTTTGCTGTGGTATTGTTCTAAACATGGAAAAGATGCGCCACTTTACAGGTAGACTAAGGGGACTCCCAGGCACGATATTTAAAGGAATATTTCACTTTTATTGTTTCGCTTTAAGCATTATTAAAATCGCTTCTCCCGAAAAAAAACTGCAGTTTTTAAAACTTTTATTTTTTGCATTGATCCATGTCCCCTGGGGCAGGACCCGGGTCCCCCAAACACTTTTTATGGCAATAACTTGTATATAAGCCTTTAAAATTAGCACTTTCGGTTTTTCGTGTTCGTGTCCCACAGACTTTAACGGTGTTCCACGGCTTTTCAAATTTTCCCGCGAACGCCGCGTAATGTTCGCTGGTCGAACGCCCCGATTGAGCTGAACTTGCGTTCAACTGGAACATCAGGCTCATCCCTACTGATAATATAAAATATTTCTGCCGAGAAAAGTGACGTGGTCTCTGATTATATGGTCTGTGTGTAGATAAACGTGGAACTTCTCTTCTCTCTCCTCTCTCAGGATTATTCCATAAGGAGGTTCAAAGAGCAATGATGATACGCAACGTGCAGTAAACCCATCAACCAATCACACTGCAGTAAGTCTGAATATAATTATAGATTATTGAACGTTGTAGATTGTTTTCTATCTTAATAAATACAGTGGGGATCGAAAGTTTGGGCACCCCAGGTAAAAATGTGTATTTAATGTGCATAACGAAGCCAAGGAAAGATGGAAAAATCTCCAAATGGCATCAAATTACAGATCAGACATTCTTATAATATGTCAAAAAAAAAAGTTAGATTTTATTTCCATCATTTACACTTTCAAAATTACAGAAAACAAAAAAATGGCATCTGCAAAAGTTTGGGCACCCTGCAGAGTTAATATCTTGTACTGCCCCCTTTGGCAAGTATCACGGCTTGTAAACGCTTTTTGTAGCCGGCCAAGAGTCTTTCAATTCCTATTTGAGGTCTCTTTGCCCATTCTTCCTTACAAAAGTCTTCCAGTTCTTTGAGATTTCTGGGCTGTCTGTCAGGCACTGCTCTTTTAAGGTCTATCCATAGATTTTCAATAATGTTGAGGTCAGGAGATTGTGAAGGCCATGGCAAAACCTTCAGTTTAGGCCTCTTGATGTAATCCCCCGTGGATTTTGAGGTGTGTTTAGGATCATTATCCATTTGTAGAAGCCATCCTCTCTTTAACTTCAGCTTTTTCACAGATGGCATCAAGTTACCATCCAAAATTTGCTGAAATTTTATTGAATAAATTTTTCCTTCTACTCGTGAAATGTTCCCTGTGCCATTGGCTGCAATACAACCCCAAAGCATGATTGATCCACCCCCATGCTTAACAGTTGGACAGAGGTTCTTCTCATTAAATTCTTTGCCCTTTCTTCTCCAAACGTACCTTTGCTCATTCCAGCCAAAAAGTTCTATTTTAACCTCATCGGTCCACAGAACTTGTTTCCAAAATGCCTCAGGCCTGTCTATATGTTCATTTGCAAAGTTCAAACGCTGATTTTTGTGGTGAGGACGTAGAAGAGGTTTTCTTCTGATGACTCTTCCATGAAGACCATATTTGTACAAGTATCTCTTTATAGTGGAATAGTGTAGCACAACTCCAGTGTCTGCCAGATCTTTCTGGAGGGATCGTGTAAGTCAAACGTGGGTTTTGAATTGCTTTTCTCACAATCCTGCGAGCTGTTCTGTCTGATATTTTTCTTGGTCTTCCAGATCTTGCTTTAACTTCCACTGTTCCTGATGACGGCCATTTCTTAATTACATTCCGAACAGAGGATATTGACATCTGAAAACGCTTTGCTATCTTCTTATAGCCTTCTCCAGCTTTGTGAGCGTCAACTATTTTCAGTTTCAGTTTTCTAGACAACTGCTTAGAAGAACCCATGGTGCTGATTGTTGGGGCAAAGTCAGATGAGTCTGGCCATTTAAAACCTTTGAGATTGACATCACCTGGTCTTCCCAGACGATGATTGAGAACAATCCATGACACTGGCAGGTCTCAGCTTTGCAAAGGGGGCAGTGCATGCTATAAATTCTGCAGGGTGCCCAAACTTTTGCAGACGCCATTTTTTTTGTTTTCTGTCATTTTGAAAGTGTAAATGATGGAAATAAAATCTAACTTTTTTTGACATATTATAAGAATGTCTAATCTGTAATTTGATGCCATTTGGAGATTTTTTCCATCTTTCCTTGGCTTCGTTATGCACATTAATACACATTTTTACCTGGGGTGCCCAAACTTTCGATCCCCACTGTAAGTCTGATGGCGTTCAATCTTCTCACTTTACTCTTCTGTCCTCAGCGATGGCGTCTTCTCATCTGAAAGAGGATCTGGAATGTTCCGTCTGTCTGAACGTTTATACGGATCCGGTAACCCTGACATGTGGACACAACTTCTGCCGGGACTGTATTGGTCGTGTGTTGGATACACAGGAGGAGGATGGAGGATATTCCTGTCCTGAATGCAGAGAAGAATTCAAGAAACGTCCCCGTCTTAAGAAGAACATTACTCTGTGTCAGATATTGGAGGCCCCCCAGACTACGCAAGGTGGTCAGGACAAAACCGGGACCTCCTGTACTCGCTGTATTCACACGCCTGCACCTGCTGTGAAATCCTATGTGATGTGTGAAGCTTCTCTGTGTGGCAATCACCTGAGAGTCCACAGCAAGTCACCAGAACACGTCTTATGTGACCCCACCACTTCCCTGAGGAACAAGAAATGCTCCGTCCATAAGAAGATCCTGGAGTATTACTGCACTGAGGATGAGACCTGTATCTGTATGTCCTGCAGGCTGGATGGAGAACATCGGGGGCACCAGGTGGAGACTCTGGATGAGGCCTCGGAGAAGAAGAAGAAGAAACTGAGGAATGTTCTGCAGAACCTGATGACCGAGAGAGAGGAGACGGAGAGAAGAGTCCAGAGTCTGCAGGAACATAGAAGAAAAGTACCAGGAAAAGCAGATGGTGAAACGGAGAGCGTCACTGGCCTGCTCAGAAACCTCGGGAGACGTCTGGAAGACCTGAAGAAGAGAGTCCGGAGGGAGGTCTCCGTGCCGGCTGAGCAAGTCTCTCTATCATTGTCTGATATGATCCAACAGCTGGAAACGAAGAAGGAGGAGCTGTCCAGGAAGATGGAGGACATTGAGGAGCTGTGTAACGTGACGGATCCACTGACTGTCCTACAGGAATCGGACACAGGTGACTTGTGTGATACTGAGGATGGAGATGATGAGGACAGAGAGAGACATGATAAACTCCTCCATAATGGAGGGGATCTGGCTGTGGGGGGGATGTCGCACACATCACACACGGGTTTATCTGATATCATGTCTGGGGTAATTGTACAGAAATGCCCAGGCACACATGTCTATCCACATTCTACTACAAAGGGCGAAGGCCACATCAATGCCGAACCATCCAGGAAACGCCCCCCATCCACCCCCCTCAAAGAACCATGCTGGAGACGTCCCCAACCCACCCCCACCATACAACACTTGCACAGCCAGGCTGGAGGACCAAACGTTGGGGGTGTACAGCAAACGTCGGGGTTTACAGACATATTACTGGATGAGAGGACAGCTGGTAGTTATCTACATATATCAGATGACGGGAAAACTGCATCCTGGTTATCCAAAAGCCAAAATCACCCAGGAACACCGGAGAGATTTCGGTGTTCTCAGGTGATAAGCAGTCAGAGGTTCTCCTCCGGGAGACGTTACTGGGAAGTGGATGTCGGGGGGGCAGAGTTCTGGACAGTCGGGATGTGTTACCCCAGTATAGACAGGGGAGGACGTTGGTCACTGATTGGATATAATAAGAAGTCTTGGGGGTTGGGGAGGGGGTGGGGTAATCAGTACTCAGTAAAACATGACAGTAATGAGGTCCCATTACCCGGCGATGTCTCCAGTGGGAGAGTCAGGATAGATCTGGATTATGAGGCCGGGCGGATCTCCTTTTATGATCTGTGTGACCCGATCCGACATCTCCACACCTTCACCACCACCTTCACGGAGCCCCTCTATGCCGGGGTATACATAGGGGGATTAGAAGGTTGTATAAAGATATGTGGGGGGAAACCCCATGTGAGAAATTTGCCCAGTGACTGGTGACATCACAGGGTGGAGAACCTGATTGGTGCAATACTGATTTTTGTATAAAGCTGCAGGTTCTGGGCCCGTCATCGTCATTCCTTTACATGACAAATCCATGGATCTGTGATTGGCTGGCTCTGGTGGTTCTCACTATAAACACAGCCAGTGCTAGTCCTATTCCTATTGGTTATGATGTAGAGGGGGCGGGGATTGTGGACAGGTTATGGGGGGGGTTATACAGTTTCGGGAAGGGGAAATCCTCGGCTCTGTATATGGGAATATTGATCAATGATTGGATATAGATAGAATGATGGGAGGGATTGGACGATGACTACAATCACCATTAACCCCTTCAGTCCTGACACCTCTATGATCCTTATGGAGCTGAGCAATTGTTCCATGTGGCCCTATTCCTCTGATAAAGAGAAATAATTCTCATATGATTTACTAATGATGAAGTGCTTATATGCTAATGTGAGGTTCTTCATATAATAACAGGTTCTCTATCTAGAAGGACTTTACAGAAAGATGTTATTAGAGGAAATTGTTGTTCTCCGGGATCCTTGGAAGGTCTTGTTGGGGAACATAGAGACAGTTGGTCTCCTTCTTCTACAATGAGGGATTTGGGGGTCTGGAGGTGGGACAAGCTGATAAGGTGTTCAGTGATAACAGAAATGAATGTCTCTTGTAATGAATGATGTGCTGCTTGTACAAATTCTTCAGTGAATGATTTAATTTGTAAAAATGTTGTTTGGGACGGTCCTCCATGACAACTTGTCCAGGATTGGAGGGTGAAAGCCTCCCGTATGATGAAGAGGTGAGATCCTTGGTCCACCTGCCATGTCTAAGGATCTCCACACACCTTCATCTCTCTACTCTCTAATCTTTAATTTTTACTTTTGTAACTCTTCCCTTCTAAATAAACTTCCAGAACCTTCCCCGGGATCAGAGGTCGTTATTTCTTCATCACATTCCACAAGAACTTTTTAATCCCGATGGAACACATCCATCATTTTATTGGGACACACAAGGCTTCCTATGGTCAGGATTGTCCTACAAAGATCAGTTTTAACTTATGACTGTTTTAAAAAAAAAGGGGTGAATTTATAAAAATATTAGAGCTTTTCCTCCTGAGCAACTAATGAACCATCGTTCTGTGTAAATGAAGGCAGGACCCTCTTTGTTTTTTTTTTTTTTTTTTTTTTTTTTGTCTTCCAGGGCAGCCTCTGAGACATAGGGCTCCCTCCTCTGGGACAGGAAACACGCGTACCAATTATCTTAAAAGGTGGTCCTCCAGGCCTCCCTCTTCAGTTAATGTGTTTCCTGCCGGACAGGAAGGAGCATGCTAGGAACTTAAAGAGGAAGTAAACCCTGATGGGTTTACTTCCTCTTTTTTTCCCTGCAAAGGTAAAGCATAATGGACTACTATGCATCGCATAGTAGCTCATTATGTGTCACTTACCTGACACAGGAGCCAGCGAAGTCGCCGCTGTCACCTGTAGTCCGCCGCATCCATCTTGGTTGTGGCGTCTCTCGCAGCTCCGACGAATGACAGCGGAGAAGCCGCGATGACGTCACTCCCGCGCATGCGCACGGGAGTCGCGTCTCGGAGCTCCGACGCTGCCATTCGCCGGAGCCGCGATGACGTCACTCCCGCGCATGCGCACGGGAGTAGACAAATTTGGCAAATCCATTCTTGGACTTGCCGCATTTAGTGCGCCTGCGCGCCGCTGTCTACGGCGCATGCGCCGTAGACAGCGGTGCCCATTTTCGGGCAAATATCTCCTAAACCATATAGGTTTAGGAGATATTACTTGGACCTACAGGTAAGCCTTAATCTAGGCTTACCTGTAGGTCAAAGTTGTTTGGAAGGGTTTACTTCCATTTTAAGGGAGCTCCATGTCTCGGGACTGTCCTGGGAGAGCCCCTGGCATTGACTTTCCTCGGCCTGGGCATCCCTCTGTCCTGCTGGCAAAGAGTGAGATGGTGGCTCCACTGCTGCCGTTAGCTTGGGGAGAGTAGGACACCGGGTGACTACAGACCATGTCCCCCTACGGCGCCCGTACCTGCATCAGTCTCTTGGCCAGTGGGTGAGAGTTGGGCATCAATTGGGAGAAGCCACTATGCCCCCGATTGTGTTAGCAGTCTCGTCAAGGATGATTCCATGGCAGCGTCTCACAAAATCCTGACTTCAGTTAAAGATGAGCTTGCGTCCACATTTCAGTCATTCAAGGGAATGATGGACAGGATGCAGCGCCCCCTCACCATCCCTACTCGGGGCAGTCAGTATGCCTTCCCAAATGAGCCCAGTCAGGAGGGTGACGGGGATAATGAGAGGGTACCTAGTTCGCTAGCCTCCTCTCGTGGATTCAGCATCCGACTCGGAGGGGGAGGATGATTCCTCCAGAGGGTCCAGATATAAATCGTTTCTGGAAGATGTGGGGGATTTCATAAAAGTGATTTATGACACACAGGAATTTGTGAGGAGCAGGTTCAATTCTTCAAGCACGACCTGATGTAGGAGGATTCTAGTGCTCATAAGGCCATGTTTTTTTTTTCCCCCGTGCATAAATCTAAAGCAGATGCTTCTCATCCCTGGGATAAAATTCCTAAACTGGATTCACCGTTGGCCAAGGTCTCAAAAAAGACAGATTTGGCCTTTTGACTTGGGATCGCTCAAAGATCCCATGGATAAAAGTGGGGACGGGCTGCTAAAGAGGGCTTGGGATGCCTCGCCAATTGGGTTGAAGCCAGACCTTGCAGCTACTTGCGTAGCCAGAAATCTGGAGTGCTGGCTAACGCAATTGAAATCCCACGTTTCGGCTGGTATGTCTAGGCGGCAGCTTTTGAAATCCTTTCCCTTGCTGTTTAAGTTCCGGAAACTGCCTTTTGGTCTGTCCACTTCACCGAGAATCTTCACGAAGGTTCTAGCAGAGGCCTTAGCCCCGGTAAGAGTCAGGGCCATTACAGCAATCTGTTTTTTCCCTTCTTTTCATCAACTAGAGAGGGCTTTGCAGGAGGCCCAGAGTTTCCTGCTATCTTTCGGGTGGCTAATCAACCAGGAAAAGTCCCAGCTGACCTCAGCACAGGAGCTCCTGTATTTGGGGTACAAAATCGCTTCAGTGGAGATGAAGGTGTTTCTCCCCAGAGAAAAGATCCTGATGGGGGAGCAGGCTGTAGCCTAGCTTCCAATCAATCAAGTAGCCCTGGTCAGAGAGGTTATGTGAGTTCTGGGTCTGACGTCCTCTTTCCTAGCGGTTCCTTGGGCAAGGCTTCATCAGCGCCCTCTGCAGAGTATCATGCTGTGTCACTGGGATGGCAGAAAACAAAGCCTAGATCAACCTATGCTCCAACCAGCCAAAATCAAAAGGCCTTTATGGTAGCCAGCTCATCACTGTCTGAAAAAAGGTCTGTCCTGGGCCCGTCCTGCGGCCATAGTGGTGACAACCGATGCCAGTGCATTGGGATGGGGCACCCACCTGGAGTGGTCCTTGGCTCAGGGAGCCTGGTCACTAGTAGAGGTCAGTCAACCCTCAAATCAGAGGGAGCTTCTGGTGATTCTGAGGGCTATAGAGGCTTTCCAGTCCCAGATAGGTGGACAGCACCTACAGATACGGACAGATAATGCGGCAGCTGTCGCATATGTGAACGAGCAGAGGGGGCACAAGGAGCCCTGCCCTACAGACCATAACGAACAAGATTCTGTGCTGGGCCGAGGTAAATCTGTCCTTATTATCAGCCATTCACCTAAAAGGCTCTCGGAATTGGCTGCCGGATTTTCTCAGCCGCCAGCATGTAAGTCAGGAGGAATGGTCTCTCAACGTGAATATATTCAGAGAGCTTGTGCAATGTTGGTGACAGCCAGAGGTTCACCTCTTCGCCTCGGAGAGCAACAAGAAGGTGGCACATTTCTTTTCCATCCACCGGCTGGATCAGGCCACAGGGATAGATGCCTTTGCCAATCCTTGGCAGTTCAATCTGCTATGCCTTTCCTCCATAGCCACGGTTCTCCTGAGATTTGTGGCAGAATCGACAAACCTCATCCTAATAGTGCCATTTTGGCCAAAGAGACCCTGGTTTGCCATCTTGAAGAGACTATCAATTTGTCCTCCATTGCCTCTCCCGGTCAGGGAGGACTTGATCTCCCAGGGCCCGATTCTACACCCGCAAATGGAGAACCTCTAACAGCCCGGTATCTGAGGAACAGCTGTTGAGAGCTCAGGGATTTTCAGAGTGATTAGGACTCTGCTCGAGTGTCGGTAACCGGGAGTAATTTATGCCATGGTATGGAAAAGGTCTAATTCCTGCTTGGAACAGGGCTGAATCATCCTACGATTTCGGCAGTCCTGGATTTCCTTCAGACAGGTGTAGAACTGGGCCTTTCTGTTAGTACTTTGAAGGTTCAGACCCAGGGCTCAAGTCCTGCAGGAACGCATGGGAACTGAGTTCCTGTACTTTTTCCACAACAGGAACTCAGTTCCCGTTAGCAGCCATATCCTGCAAGACTTTGAAGTATGCTAGCTATGTGGCAGGTGCTACACCAGCAGCTGCTGACACGGATCACAATAGTAAGTGCCGCACACCTGACCATTCAGGCATTGCCAGTAGGGGGCCCCATGACAGCTTCCGCTTAAATCTACCTGTCAATCACAGCTAGCTGACGGGTAGATCAGGTCCCTGCTGCTAAAAGATTGTATTTAGCCAGACCTCTCGTGATGCTCCTCCCCGCCGGTCCCTCCTGATTTTCTGTCTCTTCATCCCTCCCCCCCCCCCCCTCAGTCTCTTGCATACTTGCTCTGTGTGTCCCGCTGAATCCCCCCCTCCTCTATCTTCAGTGCCATATGATAGGAGAATCCAGAGGAGGAGCACAGCTATTCTGCTCACAGGACATGCAGGGGGAGAGGTGAGCTGAGGGAGGAACATCAGTTTGGGGTGGTAAGCTGGGCACAATACCTGGCAAAGTTTAATGCCAGGAGGGAAGTTTATGTGGAAATATGTGAAGGGTTGGAATAGCAGAGAGTGTGTGTTGGAGCCCCTGCAGAGTTTGCAGCCCCCCAAGCTAACATACATCTCCTAAGCAGGAACACATCACTATCTCCCCAACATTCTGTCCAGATAATGTGCAGTTGGTCGAGTGGATCTTGGGTGGGAGTTCCCACACTTTTTTCCCCAGGACTTGACCCCTGTTCAGACCACAGCCTTGAGTATTTTTCTGCAGATTTCACTTCAGCAAAATCGATTCATCAGGGATTTTTTTTTTCAAAGCCCTGGCGAGGTCCAGTCCGGTTGGAACCTGCCCCACCTGGCATCCTTAGGGCTCTTACTGGTAGTCCTTTCAAACACCTGGAAAAATCGATGCTGAAATGGGTTGTACTCAAAACCTTTTTTGTAGCTATCACATTAGCCAGAAGGGTGAGTGATTTGTAGGCTCTGTCCATTCGGGAGCCATTTTTGTTGATTCTGGAGTATAGGATCGAGACAGATCCAAGCTTCCTCCTTAAAGTAGCATCTATGTTCCATAGAACTCAGGACGTTGTTCTGCTGACATTTTGTCCCACCTCAGAGGCAGAAGAGGAGGATTTTTTTTTTAGTTTATTAGATGTTAAGAGAAGCCTTTTTAGTTTATTTAGAAGCTTCAGGAACTCTTATTCTTTTTGGGGTTTTTTTTGCGGGGGGGGGGGGGGGGGCAGCAAAGGTTATAGGGCATCTAAATCTTCCAGTGCTAGATGGATAAGGATGGCAATTATAGAAGCTTATGAGTTAAAAAGTAGGCAAGCACCATTAGTCAAGGCACATTCCACCAGGGCAGTCTCGGTTTCATGGGCAGAGAGGCTCGGTGCCTCTCCGGAGGCCATCTGCAAGGCAGCAACGTGGTCCAGCTACTCTACATTTGCTTAACATTACCATCTGGCTTTGTCTGCCAAGGAGTGGGCATTGGGACGAAAGGTCCTCCAGGCAGTGGTTTCGACCCGACAAAGTAAGTTTCTTGCTTATCTCAGACTGTCCTGGAAAACGAAAGGAGAAAACCCGAGTTAGACTTACTGGTAACTTTTTTTTTTTTTTTTTTTTTTCGAGGAGTCTTCCAGGAGAGCCTGGTTTCCCACTTTGTGTTTTCTATTAACTGGTGTTGGAGTTATGTACTGACGTTGTGTTAGTGTGTTATGTCTTTTAGAGCCTTCCGGTGGTTCTTTGATAAACTGAAGAGGGAGGCTTGGAGGACCACCTTTTTTAAGATAATTGGTATGCGTGTTTCCTGTCCCAGAGGTGGGGGCTGTGTCTCGGAGGCTGTCCTGGAAGACTCCTAGAAAGAGTTACTGGTAAGTCTAATGCCGCGTACACACGACCGGACTTTTCGAGGGACTAGGACCGACGGACTTTCACCGGAGTTCCGACAGACTTTCCGAATGAGCGGACTTGGCCACACACAATCACACCAAAGTCAGACGGATTGGAACGTGATGACGTACGACTGGACTAGAATAAGGAAGTTATTAGCCAGTAGCCAATAGCTGCCCTCGCGTCGGATTTTGTCAGTCGGACCAGCATACACACGAACGGATTTCTCAGTCCGGCGGAGTTCCAGTGGAAAAATTTAAAACATGTTCTAATTCTAAAGTCCACCGGATTTTTGGCAAGCAAAGGTCCGATGGAGCCCCACACACGATCGAATTGTCTGACGGACTCGTTCCATCAGACCTTTGCTGTCAAAAAGTCCGGTCATGTGTACGCGGCATTACTCCTGTTTGTTTTTTGTTTTTTCTTAGGCTATTTTCTCTCCCAGGTCAGATGATTTTTTTTTTTTTTTTTTCATTCATACCACACCATGGCCACTAGATGTAGCTTACAATAATAGTAAATAAGTATTTCTTATCAGTAGTTCCATCTAGTGGCCGTTATCATATTATTCAGGATTTGTATAGCGCTGGCTATTTGCACAGCGCTTTACAACATTGGGGCAGACAGGACAATTGCAATACAATTCAATACAGGAGGAATCGGGGGGGGGGGGGGGGCTGCTCCCAAGAGCTTACAATCTAGGAGGGAGTGATACAAAAGGGGAATAACTGTGGGAGGATTAGCTGATGAAGAAAATTTAAAGGACAGTTGTTGGGTGGAGGCAGGGATCACCTAAAAGTAGATAGATTTGGCGATGGTCTGATAGATTGGGGTAGGGTATTCCAGAGGATGGGAGAGGCTCGGGAGAAGTCCTGGAGGTGAAGATGGGAAGAGGTGATGAGGGAGCTAGAGAGCAGGAGGTCTTAAAGGGATGAGTAGGTTGGTATTTTGAGACTAGCCTAGTGATGTAGCTGGGGGCAGAGTTGTGAATGGCATTGTAACTTATTGTTAGTATTTTGAATTTAATTAGTTGGGCAATGGAGGGGTAGCAGACGCTGAGTGGTTTAAGTGGATGAGTCTGGCAGCAGCATTCATGATGGACTGAGGGGGGGATAGTCTATTTAAAGGTAAGCCAATGAGGGAGGGAGTTGCAGTAGTTGGTGAGAGATGACCAGGGAGTGGATCGGAAGCTTTGTAGTTTCATTGGTTAGGCAGGGACGTAGTTTGGAGATGTAATGGAGGTTAAAGCGGGAGTCCGCCGGGACTCTGTGTTTTTTTTTTTTTTTTTTAAAAGCCAGCAGCTACAAATACTGCAGCTGCTGACTTTTAAAATAGTGACACTTACCCGCCCAGCGCGCCCGCGATGTCGGCACCCGAAGCCGATCTCTAGATCGTCTGTCAGGTGCTGCCGCCGCCATCTTGGGTATGGGAATCAGGAAGTGGAGCCTTTCGGCTTCATTTCCCGGTTCCCTACTGCGCATGCGCGAGCCGCGCTGCGCAATAAGGACGGTCCCCGCTGCCTCTGGGATCTGTGTGTTTCCCAGCAGGCAGCGGGGCACTTGCGGAAAGGGGCGGGCACTTGCGGAAAGGGGCGTAATCTACGCCCCTTTCCGCAGAGAGCTATCCCGGAAGTGGGTGCAGAATACCTGTACTGTACAGGTATCTGCACCCCCCTCCCCCCTGAAAGGTGCCAATTGTGGCGCCGGAGGGGGGGAGGGTTCCGATGAGCGGAAGGTCCACTTCAGGGTGGACCTCCGCTTTAAGGTGGCAAGCTTTGGAAAGGAATTGGATGTGGGGCCAAAAGGGGAAGTCAGAGTCCAGGATAAAGACTCCTAGCATCCTGGCATGTGGGGATGGGTGGATGGTCAGTCGCCTCCAATCGCCTAACCATCACCCGTAGAAACTTTCGCAACTTCAACTCTTCTCTCCTCTATTCTGCTGCTGACCACCTCTATAACAAAATCTCTCCCCTGTCCTGCCCCAACCAAGCCACTTCCACCTACAATTAAATCCCTGTCCTCCACCCTGGACAAGCTCGCTCCCCTCACTACACGCAGAATCAGGCCTCGACCCCTACAACCCCGGCAAACAGATGAGACTAGAATTCTCAAAAAACTCGGTCGCCCTCTTGAGCGTCTGTGGCACAAGACCAAGTCTCTCAAAGACTTCAACCAATACAAATCTACCCTCCAAAAATACTACTCTTTCCTCCACACTGCCAAGCAGACCTATTTTACAACTCTTATTAACACCTTCTCGTCCAGTCCCCGTAAACTTTTCTCTACCTTCAACTCTCTACTCCAGGGGTGTCCAAACTACGGCCCTCCAGCTGTTGCAGAACTACACATCCCATGAGGCATTGTAAAACTCTGACATTCAAAGACATGACTAGGCATGATGGGGATTGTAGTTCCTGAACAACTGGAGGGCCGTAGTTTGGACACCCCTGCTCTACTCCGTCCTCCATCGCCTCCACCCACTGACTCACTCACTGCCCAGGAGATTGCTAATCGCTTCAAAAACAAGATTGATACAATCTGTGATGAAATCTCCACTCTACAGGTATCTCCCCCAGTTAAGACCCCAATACAACTGGTACTCTCACCGCTCCCCTTATTCAAAACTGCTACTACAGACCAAGTTGCTAAACTTCTTTCTAACGCCCACCTAACCACCTGCCCCCTGGATCCTATTCCCTCTCAAACACTACGGTCGCCATCTGACTCTATCCTACACTCTCTAACTCACATCTTCAATCTCTCCCTCACCTCTGGCATCTTCCCCCAATGCTCTAAAACATGCACTGGTCACCCCCATACTTAAAAAGCCATCCTTGGACCCTACCAATCCTAACAACCTACGCCCGATCTCCTTGCTCCCATTTTCCTCTAAACTCCTTGAGCGCCTAGTTTACAACCAACTGAGTGACCACCTCATTAAAAACAACCTTCTTGATCCCCTTCAATCTGGATTTCACCCTCAAACTCACAAATGACCTACTAACTGCAAAAACCAACGGACACGATTCTGTACTCCGCCTTCTGGACCTTTCTGCTGCCTTTGACACGGTTGACCACCCCTCTCCTCCTCAAAAAACTTTACTCCCTTGGTCTCCGTGATCTCGCTCTTCAGTGGCTCTCATCCTATCTATCCCAACACACCTTCAGTGCCACTTACAATTCTACTTCCTCCTCTCCTCTTCTCTGTCGGAGTCCCCGAAGGTTCTGTTCTTGGCCCTCTCTTATTTTCAATCTACTCCTCTTCCCTGGGTCATTTCTATGCTGGCGACACACAAATCTATCTCTCCACCCCTCAACTCGCTCAATCAGTCTCCTCACCCATCACCAACTTACTAACAGACATATCTGTCTGGATGTCACAACAATTCCTTAAACTTAACTTGTACAAAACCGAACTTATTATATTTCCTCCCCCGCGTGCCTCTTCCCCTGACTTCTCTGTCAACCATCCACCCATCCCCCCCATGTCCGGGTGCTAGGTGTTATCCTGGACTCTGAACTCTCCTTTCAGCCCCACATCCAATCACTTTCCAAAGCTTGCCGCCTCAACCTCCGCAACATCTCTAAACTACGTTCCTTTCTAACCAATGAAACCACAAAGCTCCTGATTCTCTCCCTGGTCATCTCTCGCCTTGACTACTGCAACTCCCTCCTCATTGGCTCACCTTTAAATAGACTCCTCCCCCTTTCAGTCCATCATGAATGCTGCCGCCAGACTCATCCACCTTACAAACCGCACAGTATCTGCTATCCCTCCATTGGCTGCCACTTGCCCAACGAATTAAATTCAAAATACTAACACTTACAAAGCCATCCACAATTCTGCCCCCAGCTACATCACTAGCCTAGTCTCCAAATACCAACCGAATCGCCCATTTTGTTCCTCCCAAGACCTCCTGCTCTCTAGCTCCCTCATCACCTCCTCCCATATCCGCCTCCAGGACTTCTCCCGAGCCTCGCCCATCCTCTGGAACTCACTACCCCAATCTGTCAGACTGTCTCCAAATGTATCCACTTTTTTAGGCGATCCCTGAAAACTTTCCTCTTCAGAGAAGCCTATCCTGCCTCCATCTAACTGCACTATTGTCTCCATTAGCTCATCCCCCCACAGCTATTACCCTTTTGTAGAACTTGACCCTCCCTCCTAGATTGTAAGCTCTAACGAGCAGGGCCTTCTGATTACCTTTGTCTTGAATTGTAATGTCTACCCCAATGTTGTAAAGCGCTGCGTAAACTGTCGGTGCTATATAAATCCTGTATAATAATAATGGTCAAGGGAAGAGGCACGTGGGGGAGGAAATAATATTATTAGCTTGGTTTTGGATAAGTTGAGTTTGAGGAAGTGGAGTTGCATCCATACAAATATGTCTGTTAGTGATGTGTGCGGAGACTGATGGAGTGAGCTGAGGGGTGGAGAAATAGATTTGGGTGTCGTCAGCTTAGGAATGGCATTGAAAGCCGGGTGAGGCTATCGGCTGACCCAGGGAAGACGCGTAGATTGACAATAAGAGAGGTCCAAGAACAGAACATTGGAGGACCCCAATGGCGAAGGGGAGATGAGGAAGTAGAATTGTAATGCCGCATACACACGAGCGGACTTTTCAACATCCAAAGTCCGACGGAATGATTCCGTCAGACTATTCGATCGTGTGTGGGCTGCAACGGACTTTTGATTCGCAAAAGTCTGACAGACTTTAGAATATGGAACATGCTTCAAATTTTTCCGACGGAACTCCACCGGACCCGGTCCCTCCGGAAAAATTCGCTCGTGTGTATGCTATTCCGACGGACTAAAACCGACGCTAGGGCAGCTATTGGCTACTGGCTATGAACTTCCTTATTCGAGTCCGGTCGTACGTCATCACGTTCCAATCCGTCGGAGTTTGGTGTGATTGTGTGTGGCCAAGTCCGTTCATTCGGAAAGTCCGTCAGAACTCTGTCGGAACTCCGGCAGATCTCCGGCAGAACTCCTTCGGAAGTCTGTCGGACATAAGTTCTCTCGTGTGTACGGGGCTTTAGAAACCCTGAAGGTATGCTGGGATAGGTAGGATGAGAGCTCCTGAAAAGGGCAATTGTGGAGACTGAGGGAATAAAGGTGTGGGATGTTTTTATTTCTTTGAGGGGGTGGTCAACCGTATCAAAGGCAGCCGAAAGGTCCAGAAGTAGGAGTACAGAATAGTGTCTGTTGGTTTTTGTGGTTAGTAATCTGAGTTTTAGAAGTGCAGTTTCTGTGGAGTGTTGAGGGTGAAATCCAGACTGAAGGGGATCAAGGTTATTCTTTGAGGTGGTCACTCAGCTGGTTGTAGACCAGGCATTTAAGGAGTTCAGAAAAAAAGGGGAGCAAGGAGATGGGATGTAGATCAAGATTGGTAGGGTCCAAGGATGGCTTTTTAAGTACATGGGGGGAGGGGGGGGTGTCATTGGTGCATGTTTTAGAGCATTGGGGAAGATGCCAGAAGAGAGGGAGAGATTGAAGTTGTGGGTTTGAGAGTGTAGGGTAGTCTAAGGCCGCGTACACACGCGCGGACTGTTCGCCCAACTTTGTCCGCTGAACAGTGTTTGGGCGGACAGTCCGCTCGTGTGTGGGCTTTCAGCGGACAGTTTCAGCGGACAGTTTGACGAACAAGGTTTTTCGGAAATTCCGTAAAACTGTCCGCTGAAACCTTGTTTGAGCGAACAGTCCGCCCGTGTGTAGGCTTGTTCGTCAAACTAAGTTCCGCGCATGCTCAGAAAGGATTTACACGCCGAAAGTTATAATGCAGTGTATAGGACGTCGTATTTTTCGTCCCGTCGTACGTGCCGTTCACGTCATCGCGCACGGTTTCAGCAAACTGTTCGTTCGTCGTGTGTGGCCATGTCCGTCCATGCTAATTTTGAGCGGACTGTTTGCCGAAACTGTTTGACGGACAAAGTTGAGTGAACAGTCCCCGCGTGTGTACGCGGCCTGAGGGCGACCGTAGTATTTGAGAGGGAATAGGGTCCAGGGGACAGTTGGTTAGGTGGGCGTTGGGAGTTTAGCAACTTTGTCTATAGTAGCAGGTTTGAATAAGGGGAGTGTCAATTGTACCTGTTTGACATGGGGTGTTAACGAGGGAGAGATGCGTGTAGAGTGGAGATTTCATCATGAATCGTATCACTTATTTTTGAAGTGATTGGCGATCTCCTGGGCAGTGAGTGAGTTGGTGGGGGGGGGAGACAATGGAGGACGAAGTAGAGAGTTAAAGGTATAGAAGAGTTGATGGGGACTTGATGAGAAGGCGTTAGAGTGGTAAAATAGGTCTGCTTGGCAGTGTGGCGGCAAGAAGTGTATTCAAAGAGCCGATTTGTATTGGTTGAGAGACTTAGCCGTTGCCTTTGAGCGTCTGTGGCACAAGACAATTTTTTTTTTTTTTTTTTTAAGATTTCTGGTGTCCTCTATTGTTGTATGGGTCGAGGCTGGATTCTGTGTGTAGTGCGGGGAGCGAGCTCATCCCGGGTGGAGGAGATGGATTTATTGTAGACAGAATTTGGCTAGATTGGGGCAGGACGGGGGTGAAATTTTGGCGGTGGTCAGTAGCAGAATAGAGGAGTGTTGAAGTGGCAAAGGTTTCTACAGGTGATGTTTAGGCAATTGGATGGAAAGGTGGTGGAAGACGGGGAGACAGAGAGAAACACTAATAAGGTGGTGATCAGAGAGAGGAAAAGGATTGTTGGAGAGGATGCATGGAGCGCATAGGTAGAGTACAAGGTCAAGGGTGTTGCCATCAGAGTAAGCAGAAGCCTGTACCCGTTGGTTCAGGTCAAATGAGGAGGTTAGACTAATGCCGCGTACACATGACCGGACTTTCTGTCAGAATAAACTCTGATGGTCTTTCCGGAGTTCCGACCGAATGGACTTGCCTACACATGATCACACCAAAATCCGGGACTAGAAAACGAAGTTCAATAGCCAGTAGCCAATGGCTGCCCTTGCGTCCATATTTGGTCCATCTGACTAGCATACAGAAGAACGGTTTCCCCAATAGGAATTGAGTCAGTCGGAAAGATTTAAAACATATTCTATTTCTAGGTCCGTCAAAAAAAAAAAAAAAGTTTGCTGAAGCCCACACATGATTGGCATATCCGATGAAATGATTCCCGGCAGACCTTTTCTGCTGGAAAGTCCGGTCGTGTGTATGCGGCATAAGAAGTTTAGCAGTAGCGGGAGTGTTTGTATCAGCGGGGATGTTCAAGTCACGAGCAGGATTGTGGGAATTTCCAAGGCAAGAAAGTAGGGTAGCCGGGCCGAAAAACCTCATCAAAGAGAGTTAACCGTCCAGGGGGGGGCCGGTAGATCGCAGCAATTCTTAAGGACGTTGGAGAGAATAGACGTATACAGTGAACTTCAAATGATAAGAGGGAGGAGAGTCAAGGACCTGGAAGGTGCTCTGTGGGGATATGTGGAATCGCACTCCACCTCCCTTGCATCCATTAGGCCAGGGGTCCTCAAACTACGGCCCTCCAGTTGTTCAGAATCTACAATTCCCATCATGCCCGGTCATGTCTGTGAATGTCAGAGTTTTACAATGCCTCATGGGATGCGTAGTTCCGCAACAGCTGGAGGGCTGTAGTTTGAGGATCCCTGCATTAGGCCTAGGAGTGAGTCCAGAGAAGGCCAACGTGGGGGGGAGAGAGAGGAAAAAAGCAGGAGAAGCAGTGTCAGATTCATGGAGCCAGGTTTCGGTGATGGCAAGTAGAATAAAGGCGTCGGTGACAAAGAGGTCATGAACGGCGGTGTTTGTTGCAGACAGAGGGAACAGGGGAGGGGGGAGCTGGTTTTGGGAAGAGGAATGGAGACTAGATTGCGACTGCCAGGGGGTGATGGTGATGGGTGCATTGGGTACAGTTAAATAAGGGAGGCCCAGGGTTTGGGGAAATATAGAGAAGCAGAAGAGTAAGGGAGGTAATATGAGAATACGATTTGTATGAGGGGACATGCTTCAGCATCCCGTGGGGGGGTTTGTTTGCATGTGGGGTTAGAGTTAGTGCATGAATGCAGTAGTAGGGAAAGGGCATAAGTGAGGATCATGTGTACACATTGTGGGGTGGAGAAGAGGGGTGAAGAAAAGAGTTTGAGGAGAGAGGCTGAAATTGTAAAAAGAAGAGGTAAAGAGTGCGTGTTTCAGAGGGGAAGGTGAGATTTAGAAATGGGGTCACCTGCAGTCTGGTGTTTTGTAAAGTAGATTTCTGTTTGACTTCTTTACAGAACCCCCACTTCTTTGGAAGAAACCCCTGCATGTGTTACCCCCAATAACGAAGGCCTTGTTTTTGTACTGTGTTGGGTGTGGTTTTAATCTGGCAATTAATCAGGAGGTAATGTGAGGCACATGGCTAGCAGAGCAAAACTTTTCACACCACAATCAAAACTGCAAGAGGACCAGAAGGCCAGAATTGTAGAGATGAGGGAACCCATAATTTAGGTAAGACTCAAAGGCTAAATAAACATCAAATAATGTGAACGTGGCTGCAGATTTACCAAATATATGGAGCAGTCAGTCAATGTTCAGTTTAGTTCCCCCTTGGTTGGATGTTATTTGCCCGGCGCACTAAGGGGGTTGCCACAATCTTTGATGGACAGAGGAAGCATTTACGGGGGGGGGACGTAGACCTGTTGAGGACAAGGGTTCATCACAGGGATGACCGTTTATGCCTCACCAAGAGACTGGCCACCTCATGGCGATTGCATTAACGCTCCTAGCAAACAGACTAAGACTAAGTGTCTCCTGTCTTTACTATTTTTGACACCAATTTTTTGTGAAATGGTAGGGGTACAATGTACCCATTATCAATTCACATAGGGGGGAGGCTTCCAGATTCCGATAAGCCCCCCCCCCCCACAACCATTGGGCAAGGGTTGTGGGAATGAGGCCCTTGTTCCCATCAACATGTGGACAAGGTGCTTTGGGGGGCTACTCCAAAGCACCCTCCCCATGTTGAGGGCATGTGGCCTGGTACGGGTTTAAGAGGTTGCATGCTCGGATAAGGGCCTAGTATGGATTTTGGAGGGGAACCCTACACCAGTGTTTCAAATTTGGCTCAGGGTTCCCCCTTAATATACATACCAGACCTGAAGGGCCTGGTATGGATTTTTGGGGACCCCCACGCATTTTTTTTTTTTTTACACATTTTTGGTTCAGGGTTCCCATTAATATTCATACCAGAAACAAAGGGCCTGATAATGGACTGGGGGGGGGGGATCCCATGCCTTTAATTCAATGCATTTTTATCTATATTGCCAAGACTCGACAAATCGTTGAAGCCGCGATCTGCTTTAAATTACTTTTTTTTTTTTTGTTTTTTTTTTCTCTTTTAGAAATTTAATTTTGCTGTGGTATTGTTCTAAACACGGGAGAACTGCGTCGCTTTTACAGCCATCCTATAGACACCACCCAGGCATGATATTTAAAGGAATATTTATTTATTTTTTTTATTGTTTCACTTTTTAAGCTTCATTAAATCACTGTTCCCGAAAAAATTTCAGTTTAAAAAAAAAAAAAAAAAAAAATATGTTTTGCATTGCTACACTTCCCCTGGGGCAGGACCCGGGTCCCCCAAGACCTTATTACAATAACTTGCATATAAGCCTTTAAAATTGGGTTTTTTTTCACGTTAGTGTCCCATAGACTTTAACGGCTTCCACGGCTTTCGAATTTGCTGCAAATACCGCATAAAGTTCATTGTTTGCCGAACGTCCAAACAACCAAAGTTCGGCCTGAACTCATGCTTGGGAAGAACAGTTCACCCATCCCTACTGTTTACCTTCCAGAGTGAAGTATTGTTTTGTATTTGGGAACAAGAGTGTACGGTTGAGTGGTGTTATTTTGTGTTTTGTGTAACTTTGGCGTTTAGCATGTGTTAGCGCCCCCCCCCCCCCCATGGGCCCTAGTTGATGTAGTCTAAAGTGTTTGTCTACAGTTAAGTTCATTTGGTATCTCAATTGTGTAGTCAGTTTTTGGGGGGAGAAATTTGGGGTTTTTGTAGTGAAGAAATCTCAGTTTGTGCTGGTTTTGGCGGGATCAGCGACTGCATTTTATGTGTTAATGCCACCATTTTGTCGTGGTCCCACTGTCGGCGGCCATTTTTTCTTTAGTGTGAATTTCATCCACCATTTTGTCGTGGTCTGATTCTCATTTGTTGCCACTGCCGGTTTCCGTGTCTGCTGTGTTTTCGGTGGAATTGCTCTGTTTTTGGGCCAGGTTTTGGCATCTATTGTGGTTGAGTCCTCTTTTTGCAGGAGTTTCAGTGGTCTGACTGCCCAGGGGATATGGGAGTCTGGGGTTTTTTTTTTCTCCCATTTGCAATATGGAGGTTTATCCCACCTGTTTCTGGACAAAAGTTTTATTTTTATTTTTTTTTATTTTTTTTTTGAGATTTTATAAAGACCAGAGGGGGTAGCCTAGCTTTTTTTTGTGTAATATGAAGTTCAGGGAAGCCAGGTCCCCCCCCCCCCATCCATTGATATGTAAATAAACCAGTTGGAGGGTTTTTTAGAGATGAGCAGAAAACAGGAAGTTCTTTGCAGGATGTGATGTATCAACAGGAAGTTGGTGGGAGGAGCTTGGGGTCTTTTGAAACAAACATGTGGACAAAGAGACTTTTATTTGGAAGGACAATGGAAATCACTTTGTTTTTTTTTTAAATTTAATTCCAATTTGGTGAAATTTTATACTGTAATACAGTTTTGGGTAGAGGGTAAACGGGAGGCTTCCACGTTATTGTTGAAACATCTAGGTACAGACAGAAGCTAAACTGGTGTGTAGAGAAAGCGGGCGTA
Source organism: Lithobates pipiens (assembly GCF_037356315.1). Lineage (NCBI taxonomy): Eukaryota > Metazoa > Chordata > Amphibia > Anura > Ranidae > Lithobates > Lithobates pipiens. Next base: position 538,954,910 of record NW_027507718.1, read on the forward strand.
TATGTGCGCTGCAATTTAGTCTGGCGACGCAGTGTACGGTCATACTGCGGATACACTTGTGTATGCATACACTGTGACAGGTAGAGACCTAATTCGGGGGGGGGGGGGGTGGATCTGTGGTTGACTAATCTTTTGGCATAGTTAATAGTAGTTTTTATGGGTATTGCAGTGTAAAAAAAGTGGTAATCTGTAGTTCTGTGCCAAGTGTTGGGACAACAAGCCATAGCGTTCAAATAACGTCTCGGTGAGGGTTTCTAGTTGGAGGACTGGACCAGATATGGTGGTTGTCGTCCCATCAATCCACCGTAGAAGAAGGCACCGGGCGGTGCTCTCCTAAATTAGATGCAAGAGTTTCCCTGGACGCAGCGGTAAGACGATAAGCTGATTCGAATCGCAATGGGCAGTCCATGCAAGGGAAGGAATGTGAGACTTCCCACAGTCAGACGGCTGCACAGTACATGAAGTCTAGTTTTAGGGCAAAGGCCTTAAAGTGGTTGTAAACCCTTACAAACCACTTTGACCTACAGGTAAGCCTAGATTAAGGCTTACCTGTAGGTCCAGGAAATATCTCCTAAACCTATATGGTTTAGGAGATATTTGGCCGAAAACGGGCATGCGCCGTAGACAGTGGCGCGCAGGCGCACTGAGCGCGGCATTCTCAACGACGGAGCTGCCGCGCGTTTCAGCTCCCGTGCGCATGCGTGGGAGTGACTTCATCGCGGCTTCGCCGAATGACAGCGGCGGAGCTGCGAGACCCCACCAAGAAGATGGATGCGGCGGACTACAGGGGACAGCGGCGACTTCGCTGGCTCCTGTGTCAGGTAAGTGACACATAATGGGATGCGATGCGATGCGATGCATAGTAGTCCATTATGCTTTGCCTTTGCAGGGAATGAAAGAGGAAGTAACACTCATCAGGGTTTACTTCCTCTTTAAGGAATGACATGGGTGTTCCAAGGATACCACTTGGGGTAACCCTCCTGGAGGGGGACATTTGACGCCTGGAGGTGGGAGTTTAAACCCCGGGCTCCGGGCAGCAAAGACCTTTTAGATGTAGCTCAGCTGTGGCTTCAGAAATCTGTGATGGGTGTGTAGCACACGTTTGTGTGGTTAAAAAAATCTCACGCCTGTTTTTCAACTTTGTGTGGTTGGTCCATGCAAGGTTTTCAAGCTGCTCTTGTGTTTTTTTTGCCATAGTATTTTTTTTCTATTGCTAAAAAAGTGAAGGCAGCATTCCGGCTGGTTGTTTGTTTTTTTTTTGTTTTTTTATCGCCCCAAATTTGTATCTAAATGTTTGTATGTAGCAATATGTTAGAACCCCCTGTGGCGGTCCTCCTACGCGTCGTGGCCGTTGTGTTTTTGTAGGAATGTGAAACTAAGTTACACAGAGGGTTTCGTTGTCGGTTTTGGGGCATGTCGGTGACAATTTACCAATGTACAGGTATATTGTTGCCCTTCTTTGCAGGTTAAGGATGAAGGATGGAGTGATAACTTTTGTTTTATAAGTATCTTTTTCAGGTCCAGTGAGTTTCTGAAGGTGTATGTAGAGAGCTGTACACATGGCTAAATACACGCCTAAGAGAGGGTAAAATAGGCTATTTCGTTGTTTTTTGTTTTTTTTTCTGCACCATTCTAAACCCTGCGTCTCTTCCTCCAGTTTCTAATGAGGAAGAAAATATGGGGAAAAAAAGGTAAGATTGACCATTTTCAAACCAACAATACTAACCATTCTAACCAAGTTTGTGACCTAGTAGGACGACACGTTCTACAACTGTCTTTCTTTGATGGAATTTGAATCGGCAACCAGCAATCCGGTGAAGGAGGCTTCCATCCCAGATGCTCAGAACCTTTTTGTCAATGGTTCCAGGTATTAAATCCCAGATGGTAAGCCACACAACACAGGTTCAATGACCACAGTCTGTGAAAAAGGGTTCAGTGAGTTCCCACATGTCTGGGTTATCTCCATAAGAGGTTTGTTTGGAGGTCAACCGAAAAACAGGGTAGTACTTTCCTCCAGAAGCTGTTGACATTCTCAGCTGATGAGGTGGGGGTGCGTCAGGGCTGGCTTAGCCCTTCCTTCTCTGGGCTGGCTGCTCAGCTGTCGACTAATTGCCAGCTCTCATCTCTCTCCAGTTACCAGCTGTTCCTGTTCCTGATCCTGCTCGTCGGACCTGCCTACTTAAAGCTGTCCAGCTCACTTCATCTCTGCCTTCGCCTTGGTCACATCACAAGAAACCATCTCCTGCGGTTCTGTTAAAGACTAAAGACTGGCTTGCTGACATCCCTTCTGGCTCCTTATCCTGCTTGCTGCTGCTCCACTTGGATCCCTGACTTCTGGCCTGGCTGATTACCCGATCTGGTTATTGAACTCTGGCCTGGCTGACTACTCGGTCCGGTTACTGGACTCTGGCTATGCTTTGACTACGCTTACTCCATTTACCTTTTTTATATTTATTAATAAACAAGTGTGATTTGATTGTACTTCTGTCTCGGTCTGATTTCATGGTTTCTGACAGTGTGCAGTCACTGTAACATAAACTTCAAAAGGTCCACCACAGGGGTTCATGAGTCCCTCCTGGACCCGGACACAATACCTGGTTTTACATTCTTTCCAACCAGGTGACTGGGTTGTTAGCTTGAGGGGCGAGACAACTGGATTCCATGCCAGCCACTGCAAGAAGCTGTTCAACTACACCAAAGAATGAGGAGTGTCTGTTTATATTTTAGCAAGGGTAATGATGAAAAGAATCCCAACTTATTGTTTAATATGTATTCTCCAACTAGCTAAGAAAGCGAACGGGACCAATTGCTGGGTCTACTCTGCATCTCCACCGAGCTTTAGTACCCCAAGCGATGACAGCGGTACATGATAGATATATATATATGATGAGCAGATTGCGATAAGGAATTTTTGAAAACCAAATCCAAACAGACACTTGTCAATGGAGCTTAACGATACATTTCTAGAAGGTAAAATTTGTTTTAACAATAGCTCTGGATCTTGCCAGTTTGGGTATCGGGACAACTAGGTAGTCCACAAGTGTGCTTCAACTTTAGTTTGGTACTTATGTGGATCTACAGCTTATAAGGTAATTCCCCCCAATGCAAGGGTGTAATAGAGCATATGATCAACTGTCACTCCCTTTTGTAATATACCCTCCATTTTAAAAACTTGTTTTTAAAGAATGTATGTGCCCTTTCTTTCTCTTTTCTCCGTCTGTCTCTCTGTTTGTCTCTGTCTCTCTGTTTGTCTCTGTCTCTCTGTCTGTCTCTCTCTGTCTGTCTCTCTGTCTCTGTCTCTCTGTCTCTCTCTGTCTCTGTCTGTCTGTCTCTGTCTGTCTGTCTCTGTCTGTCTGTCTCTGTCTGTCTGTCTCTGTCTGTCTGTCTCTGTCTGTCTGTCTCTGTCTGTCTGTCTCTGTCTGTCTGTCTCTGTCTGTCTGTCTCTGTCTGTCTGTCTCTGTCTGTCTGTCTGTCTCTCTTTCCTCTCTCTCTCTCTCTCTCTCTCTCTCTCTCTCTCTCCTCTCTCTCTCTCCTCTCTCTCTCTCTCTCTCTCTCTCCTCTCTCTCTCTCCTCTCTCTCTCTCTCTCTCTCCTCTCTTTCCCTCTCCCTCTTTCCCTCTCTCTCTCCCTCTTTCCCTCTCCCTCTTTCCCTCTCCCTCTTTCCCTCTTTCCCTCTCCCTCTTTCCCTCTCCCTCTTTCCCTCTCCCTCTTTCCCTCTCCCTCTTTCCCTCTCCCTCTTTCCCTCTCCCTCTTTCCCTCTCCCTCTTTCCCTCTCCCTCTTTCCCTCTCCCTCTTTCCCTCTCCCTCTTTCCCTCTCCCTCTTTCCCTCTCCCTCTTTCCCTCTCCCTCTTTCCCTCTCCCTCTTTCCCTCTCCCTCTTTCCCTCTCCCTCTTTCCCTCTCCCTCTTTCCCTCTCCCTCTTTCCCTCTCCCTCTTTCCCTCTCCCTCTTTCCCTCTCCCTCTTTCCCTCTCCCTCTTTCCCTCTCCCTCTTTCCCTCTCCCTCTTTCCCTCTCCCTCTTTCCCTCTCCCTCTTTCCCTCTCCCTCTTTCCCTCTCCCTCTTTCCTCTTTTTTTTTTTCTTTCATTAAGAACTTTCACTGTATGACTCCTTTGTGTTTTATTCCGATTCTAGGTAGTTAGTCTATGCAAATAAGCTATCTTTGTAAATTCCTTTCAGCTGCCTAAAAATGATGAAAAGATCTCTGTAGAAGCCTAGTTAACCCTTAGAAACTTAGGAGCTGGTTTACCCCTCCCTCTCTTGTTTTGTTACTTGCATGTATTGCTATTGATTCTGAATAAAGATTTCAGACCTGCTTTGAACACTTACAGCTGCTTAATATATATAAAATGTATGCATGTCAAATTTGGATCTCCAGAATTCTGATGGGATTGCTGTGGATTACCAAGGGTGGTCAGCTGTCCAGTAATCTATGCTAACAAATGGGGGCTCGTCCGGGATTAAAGCAGTTGGTTATTCCACAGTAAGTGAATTTTTTTTTTTTTTGTCTTATCTGACAAATTATTTCCTTGCCTCGGCTCTGATTAAAGCTTTAGATCCATTTTTAAAGTGGTTGTAAACCCTCCTGGGAAAAAAAACACACCCTGCAAGATAAAGGCATAATCAGCTAGTTATGCATAGCATACTAGCTCGTTATGAATTACTTACCTGAGAACGAAGCCCCTGCAGCCATCCTCTTCTCCCCCTCTGGCCGGCGCCATCGATCCCGGCGGTTACTCTCGGGTATCATGGCTCCGGCGCTGTGAGGACGTCACTCCCACGCATGCGCGGGACCTGCCGGGAACAGCACGTACGTGCCATTACTTCAGTTGGCTTAAGTATGTGCCATTACTTCAGTTGGCTTAAGTATGTGCCATTACTTCAGTTGTTATCTGCCGACATGTGCACATGTGCCACATGTCAGCAGATGCAAATACAGGGATATCTCCTAAACCTGTGTAGGTTTAGGAGATATCCAGTGCAGCCACCGGTAAGCCTAATTATAGGCTTGCCTATAGTTTTAAAGTGGTTGTAAAGGGTTTACAACCACTTTAAATTGTATAGAAAGGAGACGGACCATGCCTACATAGACTAATATAGAAAAATGTTGTTGGCAGACCTAATAAAGTCTTTTTGGGAAGGACACGCATATAGAAAAAGGGTCTTTGGCAGACCTTAGAAAGTCCTTTTGGGAAGGACACACATGTAGAAAAGGGTCTTTTGGCAGACCTTAGAAAGTCCTTTTGGGAAGGACATGCATATAGAAAAAGGGTCTTTGGCAGACCTTAGTCCTTTTGGGAAGGACATGCATATAGAAAAAGGGTCTTTGGCAGACCTTAGTCCTTTTGGGAAGGACATGCATATAGAAAAAGGGTCTTTGGCAGACCTTAGTCCTTTTGGGAAGGACACATATTTAAACAGCACGGTTTACTCCTTGTGGGAAGGAGAATAGTCTATGAGGGAAAACCACTGCGACCCAAAACTTTTCTGCTTATTCTTTCTGTCGCTTAGAAGTATAAGAAAATTTGTTGTGTGGACCAGATGATTGTAAGGTAAGACAGTCGTTTCCCACTGTCAATATGGGTCAAAAATCTGGTAAAGGAGCTCCCCCCCCCCCATCCTCCCAACCCTGGGGAAACATGTAAAGATTATGTAGCTAGGGCTTGTGCTATGGTTTGTCAGTTCATTGTACCCTGGGTATCAAATCTATCAGAGTGGACTGACACCAGGCATAGCTCCGATCTTTTCCCCCAGGATGGTGATGATGAGTTTTACATGGATATGGTAAAAGGATTATGTCTAGGATGGATATAGATATAAAATATATAATTAGCATTTCCCTGGTACTCCGGGGACCCACAATAGGACATGACTTATGAGTCAGGGAGGGGAAAATTGGTTAGCATGTGCCCCGTATTGGTTCCAGGGGGATAACCAGAAGAGATTCATGGATACCTGGACTCGAGAGGCTAGATTATCCTTGCAGGCAGATGTGACTAGTCTGATAATTCAGACTTGCATCTCCAACTTGAAACCACAGATGGGATTAATGGTCAGGCAAAGGATTTCTGAATGACCAACGAGTATTTTGTATGTTTTTCAGAAAACCTTAACAGAAAGGGATGCTGCAGCATGTTTTTGATATAGCAAAGGAAAAAAAAATAAGTGCCCATTACCAAGGAGGGCCACAGCAAATGCCTCCCCTTGGCAATAGTGGGGAAGAGGATTTTCTAGGAGTCCTCAGCAGTCCAGAACCAGTTGTTTCAACTGCGGACAGGAGGGCCACTGGAAAATCAATGCCCATATGAACCTGTGAAGCCCCTGCCCAGATACAGAACCATCAGCAAAATCAGAGAGTGAAATACCCCATTCAGTAGACCCAGCCTAAGCCACAACAGTGACGCTGCCCAGGGGGAGGTGTCCCAGAGTTCCTCCTGGTCTCTCGTTCAGGTGGTGATTCTGCATGTCCAAGGAAAGTTTACCCCTCCTAGTAGTAAATGTAGAACACAGATCAGTGTTGTTGCACCACAGTTTCAGGATAATACCAAACTGCCCTGTCAATCTCTTGGCGAGAGACTTACTTGGTAAGTTGGGGATTAGAATGGAGATAACCAATCAGGGTGGTGTGATTGCTCATTCTAAAAAGATCCCCCTATGGCCCATAATGTTGAACACTGAAGTGCAAGAGACAGACACAGGACGCCCCCAGTGATTCTGACAAAGTATGGGTAGAGAGCGCTCTAGATGTAGGGCTCATCTCTTATACCCCATACAAGGCTACCCTCAAAGAATGGGCACAAACCATATCCACTGTCAAAAGAGGAAGGCATTGCCCCTATGGTAGAACACTTCTTAAGTTGTATTCCCCTACAACACACCCATCAACCCAGTTAAAAAAAAAAAGCCAGGTGGCAGTTATAGGTTTGTTTAAGCTGTAAATAACTTGGTGGTGCCCATTGTGCCTACTGTGCCATTTACTCCTTTCCTCCATACCATCCAATGCAGAGGATTTTTCAGCGATTTTAATGAATGCATTTTTTTTTTTTTTTAAAAGTCCTTGTGGATAAGGAGACGCAGCCAATCCTTGCTTTTTGTTTTTAAATAAAAACTGCCAGGTGACCTGGTGTAGAATGCCCCAGGGTTATGTAGATTCCCTTGTAGTCTACTCAGTGGTCCTCCAGGTGACCCTGCGGTCCTGGACACCTTGTCATGGTTCCGTCCTACTCCACTGTTGATGATTTTGTTGTCTAGTCCAAGCCAGTTTGCATACAAGGAGGATCATTTAGATCTGTTACATTGGTTAGCAGATACTGGTCACAAGGTTTCTAAGAAAAAGCTACCTTGGTGTCAGGAGACTTTTGATTACCTTGGTTTTGTACTCGCCAAAGGAGAAAGGAAAAATCGGTCACAAGAGAGCTGTGGCTCTCATGGGTCTGCCCTGCCCACTCACTAAGGAGGACATACTATCCTTTCTTGGTATGATGGGTATGATGGTATGATGGGTTACTGCCACCAATGGATCCCTGATTGTTTCTACTACGATAATCTCCTGGAGGCAAGCCACCGGTACTGACATGCCAGATTGTGTGAAATGGAATGATGAAATGTACAATGCTTTTGTGCATCTTAAAAATGCAATGGTCACAGCTCCTGGACTTTGATTGCCTGCCAGAGACAATGTAAAAGAATGGCGGGGTCCTAGCGTAGAAGCATGGGGGCAAACTCTGCCCTATTGCATTTTTTTTTTTTTTTCAAGTGTTGTGCCTATGCCAGTGCAGAGCATGGCAGTGTGCCTCTGAGCTCTAGCATCCTGTGCGATGGTGGTGGAAATGACTACATCATTCACTCCAGGACAAGCCACCACACTACACACCACTCACAATGTATCCATTCTACTAAAGAATATCCATACCCAGCACAGGTCAGACCAAAGGCTGAGCGGCTATGAAGTCATTTTACTTTCTAAACCAAAACTTGAGATAAAATATGCCTCTCCCACTTCTGGCCCAGCTCCAATCCTGAATGCCTTGCCAGGCTTGAAAGGTGAGGAAGATGAAATGGTGCCTCAACACAAATGCATGGACCTCATCCACCAAGACACACCCCCCCCCCCCCCAGACCAGACGTGTTCAACTGCTCTCCCTGGAGCACAAAATGTCTTTGTGGATGGGTCTTGTTCAAGACCAAATGGTAACGCATACCATGCAGGGTATGGGGTTTTCCAATTGCCTGATGAAATACTGGAAGCAAACCCTGTCCCATACCAATCCGCACAAGTTGTAGAACTTCTAGCCCTTAGTAGAGCTTGTCAGCTTTTTGAAGGACCGGATGTAAACATTTATACTGACTCCACTGCATTCGGTGTTGTGCACGATTTTGGAGTTATATGGAAAAGAAGGAGATACCAGACAGGGGAAGGGGATACCAGACAGCAGATGGAAAATCCATCTCACATTCTAAGCCTGTTAGAAGTCCTACAACTACCAAAATCCATTGCTATAAAGAGAGTCCCGGAGCAGGAGGAGAGAAAAGGATAAGCGTAGGGACGGCATGACAGGTGTGGACAGCACAGTCATGCTTGTAGGGAAAAATAATTTGTCTCCTTTAAGAAAAGGGGAGGGGCCCGGAGCAGGGGAGGCGCTCGGGTTAGAAAACTAGTAGGCATAAGGGGGAGTGACGTCAGTAGTGAGCGGCGGAGGAAAAGATTCCCACCCACCCTCCCGAGTATGGTTGATTATAATAGGGGCAGTAAGGACAGCCCATGGCAGTGGTTGGATCTTTGAAGGAGGAGAATATGGATGTTATATGCATATATAACATGGTTGGTACCCATCCGTGGTATGGGGGTTAGCATGGTTGGTACCCATCTGTGGTATGGGGGTTAGCATGGTTGGTACCCATCTGTGGTATGGGGATAACATGGTTGGTACCCATCTGTGATATGGGGTTTAACATGGTTGGTACCCATCTGTGGTATGGGGTTAGCATGGTTGGTACCCATCCGTGGTATGGGGGTTAACATGGTTGCTACCCATCTGTGGTATGGGGTTAGCATGGTTGGTACCCATCTGTGGTATGTGGGTTAACATGGTTGGTACCCATCCTTGGTATGGGGGTTAACATGGTTGGTACCCATCCTTGGTATGGGGTTTAACATGGTTGGTACCCATCCTTGGTATGGGGGTTAACATGGTTGGTACCCATCCGTGGTATGGGGGTTAACATGGTTGGTACCCATCCGTGGTATGGGGGTTAACATGGTTGGTACCCATCTGTGGTATGGGGGTTAGCATGGTTGGTACCCATCTGTGGTATGGGGGTTAACATGGTTGCTACCCTTCTGTGGTATGGGGTTAGCATGGTTGGTACCCATCTGTGGTATGGGGTTAGCATGGTTGGTACCCATCCGTGGTATGGGGGTTAACATGGTTGCTACCCATCTGTGGTATGGGGTTAGCATGGTTGGTACCCATCTGTGGTATGGGGTTTAACATGGTTGGTACCCATCCGTGGTATGGGGGTTAACATGGTTGGTACACATCCGTGGTATGGGGGATAACATGGTTGGTACCCATCTGTGGTATGGGGATAACATGGTTGGTACCCATCTGTGGTATGGGGTTAACATGGTTTGTACCCATCTGTGGATGGGGTTATCAGGTACCGTCTGGTTAACAAGGGGTTAACCTGGAAGGGGTAAAAGGTGGGTCACTGCGAAAGTTGAGTACCGTCTCCGGGTCCGGGGATTTGCGACTGGAGGCCTAAAGTAAAAAAGTTTGTCGCAGTGACCAGCGGGGTGGGTTCCCCTCAAAGACCTCAAAAGTACAAAAAGTTGGTTAAGAGTTATTTAAAATGTTGTTTATTTAATCTCAAAGTAATTGTTAATAAAAGGCCATCAAGTCCATTTAATCCAAAATCTTGTCATGTCATTTGTGAGGGGATTTGGAGGGGGTTAGATATTATGGTGAACGGGTGGATGAAGTGACTGTGGGTTAGGTCCTTCACATGTCATGTACATACAGGTCAGCAAGCGGACATAGCCAAGGGAAATGCTTTAGCTGCCAAAAGCAGCAAGAGAGGCCCCATCCACACAGCAAGCAGACATCCAAATGCCATTGCTCTAACCTGAAATTCCACTCCTAGATCAAACCTTGCATGATCTCCAAACATACGCTACAGACAAAGACATCCAACAATGGAAGGCTGTAGGCGTGCAGAAAAAGCTCAGACTCTGATCTTGTCTGTCTAGAGGGGAGATCACGTATTCCTGGTAGCAAGTGCTCCTTTATCCATTGCACAATACCATGGTGTAGAACACAGAGGCTGGCAGATCACACGTGAATTATTAGATAAGGATTTTTACATCCCTGGAGAGCACGGGCTATGTGTTTTGGTTTAATTGTTCTAAATTCTGACCTCAGCACCTGACTGGACTGCAGGGTGTTCTGCCTGGCCATGGGTGGCGCTGTCACTTTGGCAGGTGTGAAACGCAGTCTAGTTGGGTTTATTAAGGTTATTCTCTCTCTGAACCAACCCAGTGGGAGTGCCACTTTTGCTGTGCCTTCTGAGAGAGGGTGCTTAAGGTGCAGATGTCGCGTGTTTTTCGGGGGTTCTGGTCCAGAAGTATGTTCTGACTGCATGGTCCTGGTCCTCCTGAGCAGCCCCCAGGACTTCCATGGCCTGGGGTGTGGATCTACCCGATTTTACGTCTCGGGGCTGGCTAGCCTGAGGCGAGGAAGCTAAAGGAAGGATTTGGGGTGGTCCGGTGCCGTCTCGGTTAGTGGAGAGGCCCAGCAACTGTGAAAGTACCCAGGGGAGGACTCTTCAGGAGAAGGCCACACAAAGGTTGGCTTCTCGACAAGAGACTGAAGGACCCAAGTGAATCCGATCTTGTGTGGTAGCGCCGGACCGGCTGCAAGATACTGGTGCCATACGAGGGTTCTACAAGCGTTCAAGTTTCATTCAAGTGTTCTACAGTAAAGTCTGTGGCAGAGACCTGTTCTTGATTTAACCACTTACAGACCGGACCATTTTGCTGGTCAAAGAGCAGACCACTTTTTGCGATTCTGCACTGCGTCCCTTTAACTGACAATTGCGTGGTCATGCGACGTGGCTCCCAAACAAAATTGACGTCCTTTTTTCCCCACAAATAGAGCTTTCTTTTGGTGGTATTTGATCACCTCTGCGGTTTTTATTTTTTGCGCTATAAACAAAAATAGAGCAACAATTTTTGAAAAAAACGCATTATTTTTTACTTTGTTATAATAAATATCCCCCAAAAATATATAAAACTTTTTTCCCTCAGTTTAGGCCGATACGTATTCTTCTACATGTTTTTGGTAAAAAAAAAATAAAAAAAAATCGCAATAAGCGATTGATTGCTTTGCGCAAAAGTTATAGTGTTTATAAAATAGGGATAGTTTTATGGCATTTTTATTAATAATTTTTTTTTTTTTTTTACTAGTAATGGCGGCGATCAGCGATTTTTATTGTGACTGCGACATGGTGGCGGACACATCGGACATTTTTGACACATATTTTTGGGACCATTGTCATTTATACAGCAATCAGTGCTATATAAATGCAGTGATTCCTGTGTAAATGACACTGGCAGTGAAAGGGTTAACCAGTGGGTGGCAGTGTAGGGGTTAAGTGTTCCTAGGGGTGTGTTACTAACTGTGGGGGGGGGTTGGGCTTTCATTTAGTGAACACTGATCTCTGCTCCAATCACATGGAGCAGAGATCAGCGTCGCTAGTTGCTAGGCAGAATGGAGAACTGCTGTTTACAACGGCATTTCTTCATTCGGCCGCTCCGTGAGACGATCGCGGGTATGCCCACGGCGATCGAGTCCGCGGGTCCCGTGACTGGACTCACGGCGGTCCCGACCAGCGCGGGAGCGTGCCGCCGGCGGCGTGTTCCCGATGACAGGGCGGAAAATTTAAAGGGACGTACATGTACGCCCATTTGCCTGCCCGTGCCATTCTGTCGACGTACATCGGTGTGCGCTGGTCGGCAAGTGGTTAAGCACCCTGTTGGCTGCTAGACCTGGTGAGAGAAGGACTATCCAATAAGGGTGAGGATCCAGTTGTGAATGGCTGTTCTCTGGATTTACTGAAGTGAGAGACTTTTCCATACTGAAATCAGCATCAAGAGGGCCTGGACTTTTCCTACCTAAACCCTCTAACCCTCTGTCGAGAGACTGTATTGTTAACTACTTTTCGCAAATAGAAATCCCTTTAAGTGGATCTGGCGTCAGTCTCTACAGTTCTTGGGCCGTCTACGTATACGAGGTGAAGAAGGTAACAGTAAGCCCAATAGAATCAGCCGCTCCTTCGGGGGTCATTGCTACATACCTTTATCACCTTCAAAGTTCAGGTGTAGTGGAAAGGATAAGATCAGGAAGGCCACTGCAGGTACATTGGTAGTAGGTCCTCCCAGCAGTTCTAGCTGAGGTAAGAATGACACCCTCCTTGTACACGCGGTCGGAGAATCTGTCGGAATGTGTCCTATCGGACCGTGTCGTCAGATAATCCGAGTGTGTGTGGTCTGCATCGGACTGATTCCGTCCGAATCTCCGTCCGACCCAATTTTCCAACATGTTGGAAATATTTCCCAACCAACTGGGCCGGACGGACCTAATCCGATCATGTGTAGAGCATTTTCATCGGACCAAGTGCCACGCATGCTCAGATCAAATTCCTACATCCAAGCTATTGGCTACTAGCCTGAATGTAGTCCCATCGTAACGAAATTACGTCGTCACGTTCTGAAAGATCGGATTTTTCGCCAACTTGGCCCGACCGTGTGTATGCAACAGTTTCGGACACAATCCGTCGGACTAAATCCGACGGGCAAAATCCGACGGATTTGGTTGGCAAAATCTCTGACCCGTGTGTACGTGGGCTAAGAAAACAGGATACTCTCCTTTTTAGTCCTAATGGGAAACCCATTGTGTTAGAAAGAGGGGATCTCGATCTCATTCAGGAATAATATGTAAGAGAACTTTGGATAAAATTGAAAGAAATGTTGCTCGCACCTCTCCTTTTTTTTCTTCACAGGAACCTACACACCTTTTCCAGGTGGGTGACACTGCAGTGGTCCAGCAATTGAACCACACCAAGAAGCAGGTGTATCCCTTTGGACCCCCCAACCACAGTGATCGCAGTTACCCGCACGGCTATTCTGGTAGAGGGACCACAGGTCTGGATTCATGCCAGTCGAGGGAAGAAGGTGAACCTAAGAGGAAGATTAAAGACAAAGGAGGTGAAGGAAGCAGCGAAAACCCTCAAACAGTGAGTGAAGTGGGTGGTCAAGACTCCGAAAAAGAAGACCTCTCCTATTTCACCAGAGACTTCTGGCAAGGCCTTGTGCCTCCTATTCTTGATCACTTTGATTGTGTTCCTACCCACATGGATCATAACTAACTGTATATAACACCCTGAGGACTTGGGTGCCATAAAAGGCATATGTGGAGCACAAACTATACATGACACACGTAACCGGTCAAAAAGAGAATCATTGGGAGAAAATTAGATAGGGGAAGGGGTTAACCACATTCCATGAGAAAATGTTGGTGATGAAGTTCAATTATGCACAAAAAAAAAAAAAAAAAAATCAGGTTATGGGTAATGTTGGATATGTAGTAAACTAGATTCACCTAATTATATTATTTTACAAAGATCTGGGTCTACTATCTCATCTGAATGTCTTGGATACTCCCTAACCCGATTTACCAGAATGGTGCCTTTCTAATTGGATACAGTCCAGTGGGCTCCCGTCCAGAAAGACACGAAACTCACATTGAGCAGACAAGTGGCCACGGTAAGAAACTGTCAGCCCTTGTACACACGGGTCGGACATTCTGACAACCAAATCCGTTTGGATTTTGTCCGACAGATTTTGTCTGAAACTGTTGCATACACACGGTCGGACAAAGTTGTCGGAAAATCCGATTGTACATAACGTGATGACATAATTTAGTTACGACAGGACTACGTTCAGGCTAGTAGCCAATAGCTTTGGTCTAGGAATTTGATCTGAGCATGCGTGGCACTTTGGCCGTCGGAGTAGGCTACACATGATCGGAGTATGTCCGATCAGACCAGTTTGTCGGAAAATATTTCCAGCAAGTTGGAAAACTTGGTCCGACGGATATTCCGACGGAATCAGTCCGATGCAGACCACACACACAGTCGGATTATCCGACAACACGGTTCGATAGGACACATTCCGACGGATTCTCCAACCGTGTGTACAAGGGCTTATTCTTACTTATTCTGCTCTCCGTGGCGAGTAATTCGTCTGTGTCTGGAGTCCATTGGCTGAAGGAGTCTTATGTTGTTGATGAGATTAAGGTAAAATTGTGTGTTTAATTACTAGAGCCACTAGAATCCCTGACCCAGGTGCTGAAAGTAAAGCTGACCTCTGTCTTTATTACAGTAGAAACTATGCAAGTTTTTATTTTTTTTAATGACTTAAGAGGGGATTGTAATAGAGCATATGATCAACTGTCACTCTATTTTGTAATCTACTCTCCATTTCACCATCTTGTTTTTAAAGAAGGCACGTGCCTTATCTTTCACTTCTTTCTCCTTTTAGAATTTTATACCTTTTTTTGCCTAAACCAACTTTTCAATTAGAACTTTCACTGTATGACTCATTTGTGTTTGGGCCGATTTTCAATAGCTTATCTGAAAGAACATATAAGCCATCTTTTGTAAATTCCTTTCAGCCGCCTAAAATTAAGGATGGAAAAAAAAAAATCTCTGTAGAAGCCTGGTTAACCCTTAGAAACTTAGGAGCGAGTTTGCCCCTCCCCCTCTGTGTTGTTGTAACTCCACGTTTTAAGGATATCATTCTTAATAAAGTGTTCAGACTCGCTTTGCACGCGGAAGCTGCCTGTTGTGTGTCATTGGGGGGTCTCCAGAATTCTGACGGGGGGGTTGCTGTGGATTACCAAGGGAGGGTGGCCAGCTGTCCAGTAATCTATGCTATCACATGTTACAGTGATTGCACCCACCCTATCAGCTGAGAATGTAGGTGACAGCTGCTGAGGAAAGTACAACTCCTGTTTTGGTTGACCTCCAAAAAAAACCTCCATATGGCGATAACTGAGACATGTGGGAACTTAAAGCGGGAGTCCGCCGTTTTATTTATTTATTTTTTTTTTTTTAAAGCGAGCAGCTTCAAATACTTTTAAAATAAGGACACTTACCCGCCCAGCGCGCCCGCGATGTCGGCACCCGAAGCCGATCTCTCGATCGTCTCTCGGGTGCTGCCGCCGCCATCTTGGGTATGGGAATCAGGAAGTGGGGCCTTTTCGGCTTCGTTTCCCGGTTCCCTACTGCGCATGCGCACTAAGGATGGTCCCCACTGTCTCTGGGATCCGTGTGTTTCCCAGCAGGCAGCGGGGGACCTTTGGAAAGGGGCGTAGATTCTGCGGAAAGGGGCGTACCTTCTGCAGAATCTACGGCGGAAGTGGGTGCAGATACCTGTACTGTACAGGTACCTGCACCCCCCCTCCCCCCTGAAAGGTGCCAATTGTGGCGCCGGAGGTGGGGAGGGTTCCAATGAGCGGAAGGTCCACTTTAGGGTGGAGCTCCACTTTAATGACTGTGGTCACTGCATCTTACCACCTGGGGTGTAATACCCGGAACCATTGAAAAAAAAAGGTTCTTATGGGAGCGTCCTTCACCCAGACAGCTGATTCAAATTCCAAAGGAAGACAGTGGTGGAACCCGTCGTTCCTACCAGGTCACAAACTTGGCTAGATATAAAGTGGTTAGTAGTATTTGTTTGAAAATTGGGATTCTCACCACTATCACCCCCCCCCCCTTCTCCTCATTATAAACTGGGAGGAAGACACTCGGGGTTTAGAATTGTGCAGAAAAAAAAAGTGAAATAGCCTATGATACTTTTACCTTCTCAGGTGTGTGTATTTATACATGTGTACAGGTATCTACATACACTTTCAGAAACTCCTTAGACCTGAACAGATACTTATAAACTAAAGTTACATAGTTAGTCAGGTTGAAAAAAAGACACAAGTCCATCAAGTTCAACCACACAAAAAAAAAAAAAAAAAAATATCATACAATCCCATATACACAATTCTATACCCACAGTTGATCCAGAGGAAGGCAAAAAAACCCCAGCAGAGCCATGATCCAATTAGTTAAAGCAGGGGAAAAAATTCCTTCCTGATCCCCCGAGAGGCAATCGGATTTTCCCCGGATCACCTTTATCTATAAATGTTAGTACCCCGTTATATTCTGTACACTTAGGAAATAATCCCGACCCTTCTTATAGCAATCCACTGATTGGGCCATAACCACCTCTGCAGGGAGTCTATTCCACATTTTCACAGCTCTTACTGTGAAGAAACCTTTCCGTATTTGGAGATGAAATCTCTTTTCCTCTAGACGTAAAGAGTCCCCCTTGTCCTCTTTGTTGACTGTAAAGTGAATAACTCGACACCAAGTTCCCTATATGGACCCCTTATATATTATACATGGTGATCATATCCCCCTTAATCTCCTCTTATCAAGAGAATAAATTCAGTTCCTGTAATCTCTCCTCATAGCTGAGCTCCTCCATGCCTCTTATCAGTTTGGTTGCCCTTCTCTGCACTTTCTCCAGTTCCCCGATATCCTTTCTGAGAACTGGAGCCCAAAACTGAACGGCATATTCCAGATGAGGTCTTACTAATGATTTGTACAGATGATATCTCTCTCTCTGGAGTCCATACCTCTCCTATACAGGAAAGGACTTTCCTCGCTTTGGAAACCGCAGCTTGGCATTGCATGTTATTATTGAGCTTATGATCTACCAAAACCCCCAGATCCTTCTCCACTATGGATCCCCCCAGATCCTTCTCCACCATGGATCCCCCCAGATCCTTCTCCACTATGGACCCCCCAGATCCTTCTCCACCATGGATCCCCCCAGATCCTTCTCCACCATGGACCCCCCCCCAGATCCTTCTCCACCATGGACCCCCCCCAGATCCTTCTCCACTATGGATCCCCCCCAGATCCTTCTCCACCATGGATTCCCCCAGATCCTTCTCCACCATGGATCCCCCCAGATCCTTCTCCACTATGGACCCCCCAGATCCTTCTCCACTATGGACCCCCCAGATCCTTCTCTACTATGGATCCCCCCCAGATCCTTCTCCACCATGGACCCCCCCCCAGATCCTTCTCCACCATGGACCCCCCCCAGATCCTTCTCCACCATGGATCCCCCCCCAGATCCTTCTCCACCATCGATCCCCCCAGATCCTTCTCCACCATGGATCCCCCCCCAGATCCTTCTCCACCATGGATCCCCCCCCAGATCCTTCTCCACTATGGATCCCCCCCAGATCCTTCTCCACTATGGATCCCCCCAGTTGTACTCCCCCCTAGTATGTATGATGTATATTCTTAGCCCCCAAGTGCAGAACTTTACATTTATCAACATTAATCCTCATCTGTCACATAGTTGCCCAATTAGACAGAGCATTTGGTTTGTAAATTGGAGACATCCTGTAAGGACGTTCTTCCACTGCATATCTTGGTGTCATCTGCAAAGACGGAAATGTTACTTTTGATCCCAGACCTAATATCATTTATAAAGATATTAAAAAGCAAGGGTCCCAGCACTGAACCTTGGGGTACACCACTGATAACCTCACACCATTCAGAGTAAGAATGATTAACCACGACTCTCTGAATTCTGTCTTTTAGACAGTTTTCTATCCATTTACAAACTGATGTTTCCAAACCTGTAGACTTTACCTTACACATGAGCCGTGTGTGCGCAACTGTATCCAACGCTTTCACAAAATCCAAGTATACCACGTCCACCGCCACCCCTCTGTCCAAGTATACCACGTCCACCGCCACCCCTCTGTCCAAGTATACCACGTCCACCGCCACCCCTCTGTCCAAGTATACCACATCCACCGCCACCCCTCTGTCCAAGTATACCACATCCACCGCCACCCCTCTGTCCAAGTATACCACGTCCACCGCCACCCCTCTGTCCAAGTATACCACGTCCACACCACCCCTCTGTCCAAGTATACCACGTCCACAGCCCCCCTCTGTCCAAGTATACCACGTCCACCGCCACCCTCTGTCCAAGTATACCACGTCCACCGCCACCCTCTGTTCAAGTATACCATGTCCACCGCCACCCCTCTGTCCAAGTATACCACATCCACCGCCACCCCTCTGTCCAAGTATACCACGTCCACCGCCACCCTCTGTTCAAGTATACCACGTCCACCGCCACCCCTCTGTCCAAGTATACCACATCCACCGCCACCCCTCTGTCCAAGTATACCACGTCCACCGCCACCCTCTGTTCAAGTATACCACGTCCACCGCCACCCCTCTGTCCAAGTATACCACGTCCACCGCCACCCCTCTGTCCAAGTATACCACGTCCACCGCCACCCCTCTGTCCAAGGTTTTACTTACCACCTCATAAAAAGAAATCAGGTTTGTCTGACGACTTCTGTCTTTCATGAATCCATGCTGTTTGTTGCTTAAAATATTTTTTTCCTGCAAGAACTCATCTACGTGGTCTTTTATTAAGTTATTACTCTGTCCTTCATATTTAACCTGCAAAGAATGGTAAATAATACATTCGTGTACATTGGTAAATTGTCACCGACATTCCTCAAAACCGATAACTAAACTCTGTAATCCTCACTTTCATGGTTCTTACTAGGACTGAGCCAAACATCCCCCGTTTCGGTTCGCACCAGAACCTGCGAACGGACTGAAAATTTGCGCGAACATTAGAACCCCATTAAAGTCCATGGGACTCAAACATTTTGAAATCAAAAGTGCTAATATGCAAGTTATTGTCCTAAAAAGGGGTTTGGGGACCTGTATCAATGCAAAAAAAAAAGTTTTAAACATGGCCATTTTTTCGGAGCACTGATTTTAATGATGCTTAAAGTGAAATATTCCTTTTAAATATGGTGCCTGGGGGGGTGTCTATAGTATGCCTGTGAAATGGCACGTGTGTCCCATGTTTAGAACAGTCAGAGAGCAAAATGAAATAACGTAATTTAAAACTGCTTGTGGTTTTAATGTAATATCTGGTTCCGGCAATATGGATGAAAATCATTGAGAAAAATGGCATGGGTAGCCCCCCTGCCCATTACCAGCCCCTTTGGGTCTTGTATGGATGTTAAGGGGAACCCCTACCCAAATTTATAAAAAAGGAAATACGTGTGGCCCCCAGGCCCTATATACTCAGAACAGCAGTATACAGGCGGTGCAAACAAGACAGGGACTGTGTAGGTTTGTTGTGTTAAGTAGAATCTGTTTGTAATTTTGAACTGGTACATTTTTAAAATGTAGCTCCAGTCAAAAAAATCTATTTTTAAGCTTTTTGGAAAACATAGGGAAGGGTTATCACCCCTGTAACATTTTATTTTGCTGTCTGTGCACCTTTTCAGAAGATTTCACCTCACTTTCTGTCCCAATGACCAATGTTTTTTTTTAATTTGTTTTTTTTTATTAAAAGAAGGATTGGTGATAAAGCATCAGTGGAGAGGAGACACATCTTTCCCATATCAACTCTTACAGGAGAGAATTTCCCTTCCTAGGGGTAGATTTCATCTCACTTCCTGTTGTCTCCTTCCGTTTGCAAGTAGGAGATGTTTGTAAGTTGGATGTTTGAAAGTAGGGGCCTGCCCTATATGCTCTGCAGAAATGGTGGAACAAGGTGTTGGTGTTGCCACAACATTGTAAGCCCTCAAAGTGACTCTTGGTGGGCACTGAAATGCCCTGCTCTGAACTAGACGTGTGCGATTAGTTTCGTACGAATCTCAAATTCGTACGAATTTCTAAAAATTCGTACGTTCGGGAGGATCCAAAATACGAATTGCCATGCGTCCGAATTCTGTACGGAATACGAACTTTTGTTTATGAATTCTGGATTTCGGACGACGACTGTTCAACAATGCATGCAATTACAATTCTTGATATAATAGTTCACAGTAGACATGGGTGCCGTCAATAAATTCGTTTCGTTTTGTTCCATTTCCGTTTCGATTCGTAATAAAATGAATTCGTACTTCGTATCCGAAATTCCGTTCTGTTTTGTACGAAATACGAATTGTCGTTGGGTTCGTTAACGTGTACGAACGTTCTTTACGATGAATTTAAAAGGCAAAAACATTGCTCATTATGCTTATTATGACTTGCAAAAGACTTCTGTAATAGAAGTGAATGTAAGTTGCCTGAAGACATCAGTGAAGGACTTTCCTCCTCTCTGAGCTGCCAAGAAAAGATCAAAGAGATACAAAGTTTCTTCTTCAATGGGCTGAACTCCCTGTGTAGAAGTTCTCAGTTTAACCAAAGACTAAATCTTTTCTGATACTTGTTGCTTACAAGTAAAAACCCAGTATTTTCTGCTAGAAAATCACTCAGAAGCCCCAAAAATTATATATTATTTTAGCAGAGACCCTAGGGAATAAAATAGCGGTTGTTGCAATATTTTATGTGACGCGGTATTTGCGCAGAGGTCTTTCAAACGCAAGTTAGCCCTTTTCTTTCGGTCGACCTCTAGAGAGCACTGACATTAGCAGCGTGACATAAAGCAATGACACCTGCACCGTGATATACAGCACTGACACCTGCACCGTGATAGAGTGCTCTGACATCAGCAGCGTGACATACAGCACTGACACCAGCACCGTGATATACAGCACTGACACCAGCACCGTAAGCAGCCCCAGGAGGAAGTCAGCACAGCACAGGGATGGTGGGAGCCCCTCATAATGAGCATAGCACAGGGATGGTGGGAGCCCCTCATAATAAGCAGCTCCAGGAGGAAGTCAGCACAGCACAGGGATGGTGGGAGCCCCTCATAATGAGCATGATCACGGTGCAGGTGATCATCTCCTGCACCCTCTTTGCCTACCCTGACCTTCCCTCTCCTCCATTGTCTCAAGAGTCCTGAATTGTCACAATTTCACATATAAAAAAAGAATGCTTGTAGTTGTCGCTCCCAGATTCACCTCATACATGTGTTATGTCATTGGCCATGTGGTGGGACTATGTGTGCACAGCTAGTAATTATTTTGTGGCTGCAAATATGACCTGTAAGTTTGTAAAGTTCACCATCCCTGTGCTGTGCTGACTTCCTCCTGGGGCTGCTTATTATGAGGGGCTCCCACCATCCCTGTGCTATGCTGACTTCCTCCTGGGGCTGCTTACGGTGCAGGTGTCAGTGCTGTATATCACAGTGCTGGTGTCAGTGCTTTATGTCACGCTGCTGATGTCAGAGCACTCTATCATGGTGCTGGTGTCAGTGCTGTATATCACGGTGCAGGTGTCATTGCTGTATGTCACGCTGCTGATGTCAGTGCTCTCTAGAGGTCGACCGAAAAAAAAGGGCTAACTTGTGTTTGAAAGACCTCTGCGCAAATACCGCGTCACATAAAATATTGCAACAACCGCTATTTTATTCCCTAGGGTCTCTGCTAAAAAAATATATATAATTTTTGGGACTTCTGAGTGATTTTCTAACAGGAAATACTGAATTTTTACTTGTAAGCAACAAGTGTCAGAAAAGATTTAGTCTTTAAATGGTTAAACTGAGAACTTCTGCACAGGGAGTTCAGCCCCTTGAAGAAGAACCATTGTATCTCTTTGATCTTTTCTTGGCAGCCCAGAGAGGAGGAAAGTCCTTCACTGATGTCTTCAGACAACTTACATTCACTTCTATTACAGAAGTCTTTTGCAAGTCATAATAAGCATAATTAGCAATGTTTTTGCCTTTAAATTCATCGTAAAGAACGTTCGTACACGTTAACGAACCCAACGACAATTCGTATTTCGTACAAAACAGAACGGAATTTCGGATACGAAGTACGAATTCATTTTATTACGAATCGAAACGGAACAGAACGAAACAAATTTATTGATGGCGCCCATGTCTACTGTGAACTATCAAGAATTGTAATTGCATGCATTGTTGAACAGTGGTAAAAAAAATTGGGCCTTAGGCACTGGTACCACAACACTGCAACACCTCACAGAAATGTTAGTTGGAGAGCAGGAATGAGCCCTGCTGCAAAGTATTGTATCAAAAATTGTAATTACACTCCCCTGTTAAACAGGGGCTGAAAAATTGGGCTGGTGGTGGCACCCAGAACCAAAAATGTTCTTCCAGGCTATCAGTAGGATCATTGAGGAGGAAGAGGATAGTCAATCAGCATAACAGGACAGTCACTCAGCATCAGCATAGGCAGCCTTGAAGGGATGTGACATTTCAAAAAATATTATTCAGTTACATGAGCTTCAGGTGCTTGGTAGCTGGTGGTGATCCAAGCCTGATTCGTCTTTATGAAGATCAGTCGATCATTCGCGTCGGTGGACAGGTGCACCCTGTGATCGGTTACAAAGCCTCCAGCAGCACTGAATGTGCGTTCTGAAAGAACGCTGGATGCAGGACAGGCCAGTAGCTCAATTGCATACTGTGCAAGCTCTGGCCAGTGATCCATCCTCAAGACCCAGTAAGCCAGAGGATTTTCGGTGGGAAAGGTGTCCAAGTCTGACCTTGCCCCTAGGTATTCCTGCACCATGTAAATCAGACGCTGGCGATGGTTGCTGGAACCAATCATACCTTGGGGCTGCGCGCTAAAAAATTGTCTGAACGCATCACTCAGACGGCCACCTTCTCCACCGCTCCTTCTGACCGATGCCTCAGCAACACGTTGTCCAGGACCAGGAGTTTGTAACCTCCCAGTCTCTGGGAACGCGTTGCACAGACCTTTCTGCAAGGCCTCCTGGAGAGGTCTCATCCTCTGCTCCCTCTGCGATGGCAAGTTAAGGTCTGCAACATTACCCTTGTACCGTGGATCAAGGAGAGTTGCCAGCCAGTAATGATCCCTCCCCTTGATCCGATGAATACGAGGATCCTTCCGCAGGCTTCGCAGGATCAGGGAGGCATTCGGTCCGCAGTCCTCTGGGTCACTAAGGACTACATGATCCGCAGCCACGTACAAGTCCACGGGTTTCTTGGGACTGTAAATGATCCCTAAAAGACTGCTGCTGAGTGCCAGGCTCCACCTCCATGCTGACACAATCCTCCTCCTTCCTGTGTGATCGGCGGGCCAGCAGGAATGCTGTCTTGATAAAGGGGGCCTTGAGAGGCAAGGAAGTTCTCCTCTTCCTGCCTCAAGTGTCCTGTCCATTATTCCATGCAACGTGTACTCCAACAAGTGGACAAGAGGGACAGTGTCACTGATGCATGCACTGTCACTGCTCACCATCCTTGTGGCATCCTCAAATGGTGACAGGACAGTGCATGCATCCCTGATCATGGCCCACTGGCGTGGGGAAAAAAAAAGAGCTCCCCTGACCCTGTCCTTGTGCCGTAGTCGCAGGTTCAATTCCTTTTGGAGGTCAGCCAGCCAAGCACTGGCATTATATGACCAGCGGAAATGCAAACAGACTTTCCTGGCCTGCCTCAGGACATCCTGTAAGCCCGGATACCTGCCCAAGAACCGATGCACCACCAAGTTAAGGATGTGAGCCACACAGGGCACATGGGTCAGTTGTCCCTGTTGGAGGGCGGAGAGGAGGTTGGTGCCATTGTCGCAAACCACCATTCCATCACAGCCTGCCCCTGCAGAGATGACAGAATCTCTGCCCCAGTGTGGCTCCTGTCCCCCAAGCACACCAGCACAAGCACGGCATGGCATCCTTTTGCCTGCGTACTTGCGTAGCCACTTGAACGTCTACGGAGCACCGCTGGTTCCGAAGACAAAGCACAGGAAGAGGCCATAGAGGAAGAAGAGGAGGGGGTGGAGGAGAGAGATGTGTCACAATCACCAGTAGTAGCATTTTAGAGGCGTGGCGGCAGAACAACCTCCAACACTACTGCACCTTGTCCTTCATCTTTCCCAGCTGCAAGAAGAGTCACCCAATGCGCCGTGAAAGATAGGTAATGTCCTTGTCCATGCCTGCTGGACCATGAGTCAGTGGTAATGTGCACCTTATGGTTGACCGCCCTGTCCAGCGAGGCATGGACATTGCCTTCCACATACGGGTAGAGAACTGGAATCGCCTTCCGTGAGAAAAAGTGGCGTTTGGGGACCTGCCGCTGACTCACAGAAGGGGGCCGAGTCTACCAACTGAAAAGGCAGTAGTTGAAGTGCTAGCAATTTGGCCAAGCTAGCATTCAACCGCTGGGCATGTGGATGGCTGGGAGTGAACTTCTTTCAACGGTCCAGCAGCTGGGGCAGGGACATTTGCCTGGTACAATCAGACGTCAGTGTACCGCTAGCAGATTGCCCGCAAGTACTTGGCTGTGACATAACTAATTCTACACCTTCATTCCTCTCAGTGCAGGTTTCAGAGAGGACAGAAGGTATAGTGGGGTTGGAGATCCCAACTGATGAGGAGCAAGGAGAGGTCCACTTTGTTCTTTGGTGTGGGTCTTTAAGGTACACTTGCCAATGAGCTGCATGGCAGGTCGACATATGTCTGGTCAAGCATGTGGTGCCCAAGCGGCTGATGTTTTGGCCATGCGAGATACGCTTGAGACATATGTTGCAAACAGCAGCGGTGCGATCTGATGCACTTGTCTCAAAGGCCCACACCAAAGAACTTTTGGAATAACGCACAGAGGCAGCACCCTGCACAGGCGGAGCTCTGCGGTGTGATGCAGTCGGTGTGCTGCCCTTAAGCCGGCCCCTGGAGGGCACCCTGCCTTGTTGGAGATGTGCTGCCTCCTCCTCCTATCAGGCACCCACGCGGAGTCAGTGACATCATCCCCTCCCTCATCACTGGAGCAAACCTGGCAGTATGCTGCAGCTGGGGGAACATGACTGCCAGATTGCTGTCCTTCTTGGGAATCCCCTCTCTCTGCGCTCACGCTACTGCCTTCCTCTATCTGGGTATCATCAGAACCTTCATGCTGGGCATCCTCCTGGAGCATGTACCCAACACTGTGCTCAAACAGTTCAGGAGACTCCTCAGGAGGACGTGGTGGGGCTAGGAAGGAGTGACTGATGACATTGAGACGAGGGAAGAGGCCACGTTGGCAGCTGCTTTGCCAGTACCCTGAGCCTGGGTTAGGGAGGATGAGGAGGGCTTGGTCATCCACTCTACCAAGTCTTCGGCATGTGTCTCAACACGGCCAGCTGCCGAAAAAATGACAAGCGTGTCCCATGGCCACGTGCTGATGAGGATGCACTGTGTCCACAACCAGCACTGTTGCCTCTAGACACAGAGCCTGCTTGCCCTCTTTTATTGGCTCGTGACTGCCTGCCTCTCCTTGTTGGCCTTCCAGACATAATAATGTCCTGCAGGGAGATGTAGCTGCACAAAGCTGGGACATATATACTGATTATACTGCAGCTAGCAGAATCAACTGCCTGCCTGTAGTATTATTATTATGAGAACACCAGCAATGGGGGTAGCTTTAAGTGCACACTGTGCAGAGTACACAGTACACCAACTATAATCACTGCAGCTGCCTGCCGTATAGGATTAGAACACCACCAGCAATTGGGGTAGCTTTAGGTGTACACTGTACAGATGGCACAATACACCAACTGTAATTGTAACAGCTTCAAAGGAAATTCAGACACTGTATCTCCGTCTATCACTCTCTCTGCCGATGCAACACACTACACAAGGCCCTATATAGTGTGGGGCGTGTACTAAACCCCCTGAGCCATAATTGGCCAAAGCCACCCTGGCTTTGGTCAATCGTGGCTCTCCGTTTTTTTCTGTGCGGTGATTAGCCAAAGCATGCGGGTCATAGTGCATGCTTCGCCAATCATCAGCCAACAATGCACTGCGATGCCGCAGTGAATTATAGGCCATGACGTGCCACTTGAATTTGGCACGAACGGCCCATAATGTTTGGATTTTGCCAAACAGCCAATGATCGAGTCAAAGCTCATCCCTAGTTCTTACTAAAATCTAACACCCGCGACAACTAAAACATGAGACAAATGTGGGGGAGATATTTCATAGTTCCCAAAACAAAAACGACCAGATGGAATGCTGCCTTCGCTCTTTTAGCGATAGAAAAAAAAAATACAATGGGAAAGACACGAGAGCATCTCAACATCTTTGCATGGACCAGCCACACAAAGTCCAAAAACCAGGTATGAGAATTTTAATCAAACAAACGTACTACATATCTATCAACTCACCATCATCACGGATTTCTGAAGCCACAGCTGAACTACTTCCAAGGTATTTTTATTCTGGGACCTCGTACCTCCAGGCATCAAAAGTTTAATTCCAAAGGAATACACCTTACTGTACCCTCTGACCATATCTGCCAATCTTTAAGGGGTTTAATGACTTTGGCCCCGTACCCAGATTTCATGTATTGTGCAGCTGTCTGACTGGGGTACATAGACGACTCATTGCCCATGATGATTCGAATCGCTTTTTTTTTTGGCTTACTCTGCGTCCAGAGAAACCTACGGTTTGTTTTCAGAGCGGTTATGGTTTGCGCCTTTATCACTATAACCAGCCCCTGATTATCATACACGGCTGCTAGCGTACTACTCCTCATGTTTATGCTAATACAATCACGCACTGGAATTCCGACTATTATACACGGCCCGACCAGTCTCACGATATACAGCCTTCTAAAACGTGTGACAACTACAAAAACACCATGAAATCCTCCACTATTCAAAACAATCTTATGGCTTCTGTCTGTACCTCGATATTACAACAATAACTTGGATGCCTCCTGTTTGCTCTCTACCCGTCAGGTCACCTTGAGGCGAGGCGACAGGTGCACACCGTAGGGATCAGGAGTGCACCGCAAGGTTGTGGACCCTACGGCTGACTGCTGCAGACGGGGGACAGATCCCACTGGGGTTAGAGCGTAAGATTCCCTGGGGCGCGGAGTCTAAGAGCCAGCAGGTGTTCACCAGCGCCTCTGGTGGTGAGGATGGACTTGGCTGCAACTGGCTCCAGGTCACGACCCCCAGGGTCCCCCAGCTCACACCCACAGTAGGCAACAGGAGGATAGGGATGGTGAGGGACAAGGCCAAGGTCGGGGCCACAAGCAGACAGGAATAGTCAGGGACACGCCAAAAGGTCAGGATCACAGGCAAACAGGGATAGTCAAAGACACGCCAAAGTCGGTAACGGAACAGTAGCAGAGCACACGGCAGGAAACAGAAAGCTAACACACAAAGGAATACACAATGGATGATCAGCACTGATGGCCTGCAGTGCACAGGTTAATATAGGGCTCCCTGATAGGGCCTGGGGTGGAGCCATGCTTAGAGGAGAGGTTATAAAAACCACCAGGTGGAAGTGGCTGGCCTCTTAGTCTGAAGACATGAGGGGAGGTAAGCAACACAGAAAGATCACTGCATAACCATGACAGTACCATAAACTGTATTACAGCATAAAACTGGAATTCAATTTAGAAATCAAAAATGATTTTGTCATACTTCCAAACACGACTCCAAAAGACCCCAAGCTCCTCCCACCAACTTCCTGTTGCAGACCGGCAAAGAACTTCCTGTTGTGCATCACATCTTGTAAAGAACTTCCCCGTCTTCTCAGCTCTAAAAACCCACCTAACTGGTTTATTTAAATATCAATGAACAGCGGAGGGGTCGGATTGGGGACGAGATGTTGGAAAATATTAAGCAGGTATCATTGAAGTTGCCTGATCGCCTTACGCAATTGTACATAATCCATAAATCATATCTTCCCCCCTGTGCCAGGTTGGCGAAAATTTCGATCCGGTTATAGCCCGGGGTGCGCTATGTGCCCCAGCCCCACTGGAACATTTTATCACTTAATATGGGCCTGCCCTGAGATCCAATCATATTGGGCACAGATAATCAACTTCTTACATGATCATATGGGCTCACCCCTCCAACTGGACCCAAAAGTGTGTGTGCTGGGGATGTTTCCGGACATTAATCTTGATGCATACCTGGTAACGTTTTTACACTCAACGCTATTTATTGCAAGGAAACTGATAGCGAAATATTGGAATGCTCCTCCTCTAGCCCAAGAATGGATCATAGAAATTAATAGTAAATTGCCATACATAAAATTAGTATATAGGCACCGCATCTGCCCAAGCCAAATACAATAAAGCAGGGGCGTAACTATAGGGGGTGCAGCAGTCGTGACCGCAACTGGGCCCTGTGCTGCAGGTGGCTCTTTAGTTGTGCATTCCCCGCATGACCTGTGTCCTCGGCCGGCTCCTCAGAGTACCCCTCTCCTGCTCCATGCATTGCCGCTCAGTCCGATGTCTGTTCTCCCCAGCCAGAGTCCCCCCCTCCCCCGAGTCCGGCCCACACTGCACTGCATACTTCTCCCGGGTAAACAAACTTTAAGCACACAGATGCAGTGCAGCCCTATGAGAGACGGCTCCCCGGAGGACACTGCTGGCTTGTCTGCCAGCCCCCCCTCCTCCCCCGTCATACACAGATGATGAAAGGTCTTTCTGGGAGATATGCTGATCACCCGTCCAGCACACTGGATGGAGCCCAGGCCAACATGGATGAGTGCGCGGCCTACAGCTTGGTCATGGTGAGTGCAAGGACCCCATCCCCCACACACCATTACATACCCCCTCAATCTCCCCCTGGGGACAGGGACCCCTTCTCACGTGGGGACAGGGACCCCCACTTCCCCTGGGGACAGGGACCCCTTCTCACCTGGGGACAGGGACCCCTTCTCACCTGGGGACAGGGACCCCATCTCCCCTGGGGACAGTAACTTCATCTGCCCTGGAGAAAAGGACCTCATCTCTTCTGGGGACGGGGACCCCATCCTGCCTAGGGACAGTCCCCCAATGGGGCACCTAAAAAAAAAATAATAAAAAAAAAACTACTGATACCAGTGGTGGAACTACAGGGCTCACAAAGGTCATACCTGTTAACATGCCCTGGAGTTCCACCGCCGGACTCGGAGGGAAGGGCCCTGGCTGGGGTTCAGGGGGGCCCTTCATGGTTTCTTGCATCGGGGCCCTGACGGTTCTAGTTATGCCACTGCAATAAAGTGTGGGATAGGTGGCTGGAAACCTTGGAAACATGTATAGATTAGACTGGTTATGCTATGGGGCTTTGATATGGTCCACTCACCGAGGTCCTTTTTCTTAGCTGGTCGGGTCAGGGACTCGCTACCCATACTGGGGGACGAGGCAGGCCTGGGTGGACTGGACGGACTATGTGCCTAGGGGTGTACGGGGATAAGCTTATGACAGGGGAGGTGAGATGTTGTTATTGATATGATATTATGCTCCCCACAGTGTATATGTTTTCTGTACTAGGGGTAAACCCCCGTCGGTGATTATCTCCTGTCGGAATCTTATGTCTGTATATACCGTATTTGGAATTCTCAAATGTTCAATAAACTTGTGCCTGTTTAAAAAAAAAAAAAAAAAAATCATGAACAGCGAGGGGAAGCCTAGTTTCATATTCTGTCTATCAAAGAAAAAAAAAAAATTAGGGTGCAACAAATGGCAAAAACTGAAACTCCTGCAAAAAGATGGCTCAAGGAGATCAACCAAAGCCTTTTTTCTACTGCAGGCTATAAGCAATTAAAAATAAAAAAAAATCACACACCACTAAAAAAGTACAAAAAACCTCTGTTAAATCTAGTAAATTCAGTGAAAAGTAGAGACCGCCACTCAAAAAC
The DNA here is from genome assembly GCF_037356315.1 of Lithobates pipiens. Classification (NCBI taxonomy): domain Eukaryota; kingdom Metazoa; phylum Chordata; class Amphibia; order Anura; family Ranidae; genus Lithobates; species Lithobates pipiens. Next base: position 538,984,567 of record NW_027507718.1, read on the forward strand.
CCAAAACTCAATACAAACAAACAATGTTTCACTGAAAAGTATGTAAAATGTACAAAAACAGCCAATTGAATTCACTCGAAAAAGGGAAATGGTGCCCGGAGACAAGATGCCCGGACCACGTAGCTACCCACACCCACAGGAATCGGAGCAGCTTCCACTCTGGGATGACCAAACAGCACAAAATCCTTAAACTGCGCCTCTACAAACCAAAATCTAAAATTTTTAAAAGCCTGGCCTAAAAGCAGAGCAATTCCACCCAAAAAAACACAGCGGACAGGAAAATGGTAGTTGCAACAAAAAGGACCACATGGGCAGACAGGAAAATGGCCGACAACCAAAAGGACCGCATTAAAAAAAACACCAACACATGAAATGAAGTTGTTGATCCCACCAAAAATCAAGATTTCTTCACTAGAAACATAAACTTCTCCCCACAAAATTACACATTTAAGACACCACATGGACTCTTACAAACATTTTAGGCTATATACTACTACTAGGGACCTTGGCCAACCAAACAACACAGGCTCTCCAATCAAACAACGTTATATAAAAATCACAAAGTAACACCTTTCAAACATACACTCTTGTTCCCAAAGTTCCTCTTCCAGGAAGAAGACATTTCAGACATCTCTCTTCCTCTATTTAAACCCCTGTTTTCCCCTTCTCATCTGATTGGCCTGATGAAAGAGCGCGGTCGTCTCTCCACCTCGACCCGAACGCTCAGGAAACGCGTCGCCCGCCGTGACGTCACAACCCCGCGACCCGCGTGTCACCGCTAACCAAGCCTCGCTTTGGAAACACATCCTCTGCGTCCACCAAGCCGGCATTTTTTAACAACAAACTCGTGGTAACGCCAGGAGAGGACAACATGACACCCGCGGACCGGATCCTATGTGACGGACGAATCAGATGAAAAAAACCGCCCCCCTTGTATTCTACATGCCTTTTTATGCCTTGGAAAATGTGAGTGCATCATCTGTTTGTTTTACCTGTGAATAAATTGCCTTTTAAAAATCTACACCCAGAGGCGCCCCCTTCTTCTTCTCTTTTCCTGCAACAAGACATTTCAGGCCCACAGTGATGCTTGCATGCATGATCTTCATAGACCTACATAGTGTGGGGAATGGACTCAGCTCCCTGAGCCATGATTGGCACCCTTGCCTTTGGCTAATCATGGCTCTCACATCAGAGCGCGCTGTGATTGGCCAAAGTATGCAGGTCAGGTGCATGCTTTGGCCAATCAGCAGCCATCAATACACTGCAATCTCGCAGTGCATGGACAGTCTGGCCATCCAATATGGGGGCGTTCTGCAGGCTCTTGAATTTCCCGATGATGGGCGCTGGGGAGGCTGCATTTGATGGGTGCTGGGAAGGCTGCATTTGATGGGCGCTGATGAAATTGTTAATATTAATTTTTGGAACTTAATTCTGCATAAAACATTTAAGCATCATTTCATGAAATAATTTAAGAGGGCGAGTTAAGGGGCATGGTAGAGGTTGGGTGGGGAGCAACCATTAAGGCCTAGCTAGTAGCTCAGGACTTGAATTTTGAGATTTAAGAGTATATATATATTAAAACACAGGAAGGATGGGAGATTATATATATATATATATATATATATATATATATATATATATATATATATATATATATATATATATATATAAAATCGGTCCCAGGTTCATGCTGTACACTGATTGCTGTGTAATGAGCCTGTTTGGGCTCATTGAGGGGGTAACAAGCTCAGGGGTAACGGATTAGCACTCAGGGCTCTATAAAACTCCCAGGCTGCTTGGGGAACCAGATTCTTGTGTAGGATCGGGGAGCAGCATCTTCCAAGTGGTGAAATTAAGTCTGTGGTTACAAAGTGCAGGTGTCAAAACATAAAAAATAAAACAGAAAATAAACCTTCTTGCCAGGGGCGTTGCTGGGTCTACAAAAGATCTGGGGCTAGAGCCCATAGCAATGTAGTAAAGTCATACACTTGGGCGGGCATACACATGCATATAATATACGTGTGTGTGTGTTATCCCCAGAGAGCCTCCCCTTTGCATCAGGGTCCCCAGAGAGCCTCCTCTCCCCTTGGGGACCACTGCAGAGACTTGGGGGCTATAGCCCCAAAAGCCACCCCCTAGCGACGCCACTGCTTCTTGCCACTTTGGGCGTCTAACTACAAAACACAGGAACCTGTGGACTATTTGGTGTGGAAAAGCCCACCGCTGCCTAGACACCTGACTCTCACACAGACTTAAATTTCACCACTCAGAAGATGCTGCTCCCCGATCCCACACAGGAATCTGGTTACAGGGTGGAGCATCTTCTCCAAGCAGCCTGGGGGTATTATAGAGCCACGAGTGCTAATCTGTTACCCCTGAGCTCGTTACCCATCATTGAGCCCAAACAGGCTCACTACACCTGGGACAAATAGATCTCCCATCTTGGAAACAACCCATAGTCTTTCCTGGCTTTCTGAGATTAGATAGATAGATATCACTAACCCCCGAAGGAGCTGCTGGTTAGATTTGGGCTTACCGTTACCTTCCGTTTTCCTTGTTGCACGTCTTGGGGATGTCCCGTGGTAGGTGACTCAGTAACAACAGATCCACTTGAATGGATTTTATTTTCAAAACTCTGTCAATTGAACAGTCTTTCAACTTGGGATCAGAGGGTTCGGAAGGAAGTTCAGGTTCTCTCAATGTCAAAGTCTATAAACATTGAGGAACTTGTTTACTTTGACTGCATCCAGAGAACAGCCAATCACAGCTGGATGATCACTCAGGTTGGACAGTCCCTCTCTCACAAGGTCTCGCAGCCAACAAGGTGCTTCCTCAGGAACAAGTCTCTACCACAGACGTTCTTGCATAACACGTAGGGAAACTGAACTTGAAACACTTATGGGATACCTGGATCTTTGAGCCTGCTTGGCGATATCCACAAGACGGGATTCTCTCGGTTACTTCAGCCCTTCCAAACTCTTTTTAAGAAACCAACCCGTACGTGGTGTTCTAAAGAGTCCTCCTCTGGAATGCTATGAAGTCACTGGGTCTCTCTAGAACCGGAGACGGTACCCAACCACCTCAGAATCCTCCTTTAGTTTTCTTGCCTCGGGCTAGCCAGCCCCGAGACATCAAAGTCGGGTGGATCCGCACCGCAGGCCATAGCCTTCCTGGGGGCTGGTCAGGAGGACCAGGACCATGAAGTCAGCACATCATACTGGACTGGAACCCCCAGACCACGTGACGTCTGCATATTAAATACCCTCTCCCAGAGGGCACAGCAAGAGGGCCACTCTCACCAACCTGGCTCAGCAAGAGTAACTTAAGCACCTGACCAGACCATATTTCCAAGACTGCCGCAAGAGACAGTGCCCCCTGTGGCCAGGCTGAACATCTCACAGCCCAGTCAAACTGATGCAGGAGGTCCAATTTAGATAAATGTACCCAAACCAAACTGCAGTTTAGGCAAAGTTTAACTTTGAAAAACGCATAGCGTGTGCTCTTCAGGAGCCACCGCTAAATATATATTATCTATTTATCTATCTCTTTGTAAGACAATCCTGACCATAGGAAGCCTTGTGTGTCCCAATAAAATTATGGATGTGCTCCATCGGGGTTACAAAGTTCTTGTGGAATGTGATGAGGAAATAACGACCTCTGATCCCGGTGAAGGTTCTGGAAGTTTATTTAGAAGAGAAAATTTACAAAGTAAAGCTTAGAAAGAGATATGAAGGTGTGCGGAGATCCTCCTTGACATGGCAGATGGACCAAGGATCCGACCTCTTCATCATACGGGAGGCTTTTACCCTTCAACCCTGGACAAGTTGTCATGGAGGACCGTCCCAAACATCAACATTTTACAGATGGAATCATTCACTGAAGAATTTGTACAAGCAGCACATCATTCATTACAAGAGACATTCATTTCTGTTATCTCTGAACACCTCATCAGCTTGTCCCACCTCCAGACCCCCAAATCCCTCATTGTAGAAGAAGGAGACCAACTGTCTCTATGTTCCCCAACAAGACCTTCCAAGGATCCCGAGAACAACAATTTCCTCTAATAACATCTTTCTGTAAAGATTCTAGACAGAGAACCTGTTATTATATGAAGAACCTCACATTAGCATATAAGCACTTAGTCATTTCATCATTAGTAAATCATGAGAATTATTTCTTTATCAGATGAATAGGGCCATAGGAGGAAATGGAACAATTGCTCGGCTCCATAGGGATCATAGAGGTGTCGGGACTGAAGGGGTTAATGGTGATTGTAGTCATCGTCCAATCCCTCCCATCATATCCTATATCCAATCATCGATCAATATTCCCATATACAGAGCCGAGGATTTGCCCTTCCCGAAACTGTATACCCCCTTGTCACCTGTCCACAATCTCCGACCCCTCAACATCATAACCAATAGGAGCAAGACTAGCACTGGCTGTATTTATAGTGACAATCATCACAGCCAATCACAGGGAGGGGGGGGGGGGAGCAATCACAGATCCATGGATTGGTCATGTAAAGGAACCTGTGAGGACATAAATGTAGGAATTCTCATTGTGAATATTGAAGTGTGTGTTTTTGGTTATAGATACACTATAAAGGGTGCAGGCCCACAATCCTGATACACTACCCAGTGTGTCACTGACCCGGAACAAGCATGCAGCCAGTGAAGTCTGAACACTCTGCCCTCCTGCATGCCCGTTCCTGGTCAGTGACACACTAGGTAGTGAAGTGAGCTTTAGGATGAAGATGACGGCCCCGGAACCTGCAGCTTGTTATATTCTTAATATCTAAATTTTAATTGGCTTTATTATACTTTATTCAGAATATAATCTCTCCATACTGTGTGAAAGAAAACTTTGAGTCAATTAATTCTATGTTATGACTTGCGATAATTGAAAAAAGTAAACATTTAAAACCTGTCAGGATTTTGAGGAATATTGTATATTTTATATAAGCTTGTCTTAAAGCGGTAGTAAACCCGCAATTTTTTATTTTTTTAAAACCTGCAAAGCAAAAGGCATAATGAGCTAGTATGCACCGCATACTAGCTCATTATGAAATACTTACCTTAGAACGAGGCCCCGACATCTCGCCCGATCCACGCCGAGGGAGCCGACATGCTCCCTCGGCGTCTCTTCCGGGTATCGCGGCTCCGGCGCTGTGAGTGGCCGGAGCCGCGATATCGTCACTCCCGCGCATGCGCGCGGGAGATTTAAATCCGGCCGGACGAGCGCTGCCGGATTTTCACGGAGAGAACCCCCTTGTGCGCATGCGCCGCTGCAGTCAGCGGCGCATACCGAGGGGAATATCTCCTAAACCGTACAGGTTTAGGAGATATTTTTTTTACCTACAGGTAAGCCTTATTATAGGCTTTCCTGTAGGTAAAAGTTAAAAAAGTGGGTATACAACCACTTTAAATGTGAAGTGAAAGTTTGCCTAGAGTCTGAAATTCTACCTTCCCACCTATTTCCTGCCATTTCATCAGAAGGTAGAATTGTGTTTTAAGTGTTAGCACATGGTAGCTTTACTATAGTAACCACTCATTAGCCCACACTTTTGTAAAGGAGGAGTTATCTTTTGGGCGGGAGATTAGAGCCCGTTGATATCGTCGAAAGATTGGGAGTTAGACTGTCTCTTGAAGATTCAGCAGCCTAGAAGAAAGACACATAGGCTCACAGAGCTTTCCAGCATACAAAGGGTTATTCTGCCATTTTAGACAATAGAAGCCACATGGCAAAAACCTGAAAATCTTTCATAAGACAATTTTAAAGATATTAATGATTATTATTGTACTATTTTTTGTAAGTATTCTTTTCTATTTAAATGTGTACAAATAAATACACATTTTTGAATTACGCCGACTCAGAACTAATTAAGGAAATTCGTCTCACAATATCAATCGGTCTCACCATATATACGTAAGACTTTGAAAGATTTGAACATTATTTTTATTACGAGAATTTATTACATTGGCGAAGTCATCCAGTCAATCACAAGTCTGACATTTTTTTTTTCAACTTCCATCCCTTGATCAGAGGGGACAGAAGTGATGAGAAAATATGGTAATTAAAACTGCTAATATAATGGGTCCATCTATTTTACATCTTCAAAATATTACTCTTGATTTGATGATAAATGAACAAGATTCTCATATAGCCAGAGCATGCTTAGAGATTCAAACTGAATATTCCACTAATTTTAAAATAATTGCGCAAGCATTTCAGAGTAGAATAACTCCTCTTGGCATTTTGCAGTATTTACCCAAAGAATATTTATATGTGATAAATCATACAGATTTATGGGTAAATAAATGGATAGGATGCAAGCAGGACATATGTTATAGTTCTTCTATGATTCCAATAGCCGGAAAAGAACAAATTTTGGTTCCAATCACTGTTTTGGGATTACCTGTCAGTAATACACAATTATTATACTATAAATTACAGTATAAAGATTTTGTATTTAACAGTGAAAATTCTGAATTAGAACAATTAGATTTGTCATCATGTTTACAATTCCAGTCTAAAATTATATGTTTACCTAATCAAGATAAAAGCATATTTCATTCTTGTTATCATAATCACACATTATGTTCAGCAAGAATTGAAAATTAAACAATTTCTGAATTAGTTACTCGTGTAGATAAAAAGAAGGTTTGTTTTCAGATTATGTCAGATACAGAAAGGGTTAAAACTTTTTTCTCTTCTTGTACAAATACAGAAAACCTAAATCAAGGTTTGTATTGTATAGAAGGAGACATTGTTGCAATAAGTATTAATGGGTTGAGAACAAATTTAACAAATATGTTTATGAAAAATATTAGCGCTCTTCCTACACAGTATAATATTTCCCAAATAGATGAATTTCCACGGGGAAAAATGGGCAAATAGAATTCAAAGGGATCAAGGTTTATTAATAGCTTTGGCTAAGGTATTGCAGAATGCAGAAGTATTGTTTAAACATGAACAAGGTAATTTGCAAGAAATATCGCATCAATGGTCAGAATTTTCAAGAAGTAATTGGTGGAAAAAATTTAGTAATAGTGTATCCATGTGGGGAAAAACTTCAATAACTTCAGCAGCAGGAACTATTTTATCACATCCTATTGTAATTATTTTTATTATTATGTTATTTCTTATATTCCAGTTATGTTTGATGTTTAGAATGAAAAAATTATATTATCGAATTAGAAGTGATATTAAGAAAGGAGATGATCTGTTACAAAATAAGTTGAAAAGGAAAATGGGTTTTGAAGGTACGAATTCAATTGTACATGACAAAACATTTGGAGTTATTGAATCAAAGTTTGTTTGAATGTGACATGAATGGTGATGAATGAAGTTTTATCTGAAAAATATGATTAGCATTCATATTTCAGAGGGGAATGTTATATTCTTAATATCTAAATTTTAATTGGCTTTATTATACTTTATTCAGAATATAATAATCTCTCCATACTGTGTGAAAGAAAATTTTGAGTCAATTGATTCTATGTTATGACTTGCGATAATTGAAAAAAGTAAACATTTAAAACCTGTCAGGATTTTGAGGAATATTGTATATTTTATATAAGCTTGTCTTAAATGTAAGTGAAAGTTTGCCTAGAGTCTGAAATTCTACCTTCCCCCCTATTTCCTGCAATTTTATCAGAAGGTAGAATTGTGTTTTAAGTGTTAGCACATGGTAGCTTTACTATAGTAACCACTCATTAGCCCACACTTTTGTAAAGGAGGAGTTATCTTTCGGGCGGGAGATTAGAGCCTGTTGATATCGTCGAAAGATTGGGGAGTTAGTATGTACAAGTATTCACTCATAAAAACAGCCACCCGCCTATCACTATTTTTCAAGAAGTGAAAAACACTTAATAAACACAATATTTAAAAAACATATTTAAAAAGGCATAATGATAATGCAGCAAGTAATAATGCTATAGGTGCAATCAGCACAAGAGGGGGAATGGAAAGGGATGGGGGGATGGGAGTGAAAGGGGCGGAAGTAAGGAGAGAATCCCTTCCTTAACTAGGACTAAAATCCGACAGGGAAGGGGTTAATCACTCTGGGGGGGGGGGGGTAAAAACACGGTCCAAACACGGCAGCCATCCAGTGGAAACTGAAACAGGTTCCCAATTAGTACTGTAAAGATAAGAGAGAGAGGCGCCTCTGAGTGTAGACTGTAAAATTCTTATTTAATGCACAGGTGGTTAAAAACACTCACATTAAGTAGTACATTAACAGGCAATGTAAAGATTCCAAACCGGAGGGAGAACCTCGATGTGTCATCTGTATCCCTTGCGCTGGGGGAGTCCTGTCGGCGTGTGTCCGCTCCTATGGGGCTGTATTACATGTGCAGAGCCGGCCGATGTAGAGCCGTGAGCGTTAGTCCGAGGCGTGGAACGCACGAGGAACTCCGGGCGACGGGAGATGACGTCACAGGGCATGCAACGCGTTTCCTGAGCTGGCAAAACCGTGTACGACAGGACGGCTGCGCTCCTTTATCAAGCTGGGCTCTTGGAATCAGGGCAGGGGTATAAATAACACACAGGGTGTCAGGGTCGTTACCTGGATGGTCGCGGTGCTGCCCGTGTTGGTGCGCGCCGATGTCCTGCGGTGCGTGCTGGGGTGCGTGTTCCTGTGCGTGCGGTGTTGCGCGCTCCTGTGGGCGCTGGTGCGCGTCAGTGTGTGCCCTCGCGTGCCCCTGCTGGCGCTGGTGCGCGTCAGCGCGCTGTGGTGGGCACTTCGGGTACCGCTGGTGTGTCTGCCGGCGTTCGGGGGCGCGCGCCCGCGGGTGCGCGCGCGCCCGTGCGCGGTGCTTGGCGCCAAACGGCCTATTTAGGTCTGCCACTGACATCTCCCAGGTGCTGCCTGATCAACAGCTTCTCGGTTCCTGTCCCGTTGTTCGTATCCTGTGTTCCTGTTTGCTTACCTCCTGACGACCCGGCTTTCCCTTGACACCGCTGACCTCTGCCTGCATCTGACCTCCGCCTGTTTGACCTCTCTTTTGCCTGCTCCTTCTGTGCCTCTGCTGCCCGCCTGTTGCCGTACCCTGCCTGCACCCGGACTTGCCTGCTCTGCTCCTGTTCTGTACCCAGTTGCCTGTGTCCTATCTACACACCTGCTGCCAGAAGCTTCCTGCAAGTTCCTGCTCCTGGAGCCATATCACAGGCTCTCTTACCACTCCGCACTCTCAGCCACCTGTCTGCTCTATCAGGGGTTGTAAGTCGGACACGTACGGGAGACCACCCTCTGCCCAAGCGGACTCATCGGTTCGGTAAGTGCCAGCCTGACAGTATCAGGCAGCCATGACTGAGTCCGGGCAGGGGGCCTCCCCTATGGATGAGTTATGCAGACATTTGGCCGGTCTGACCCAAGCCGTGAAGAGTCTCCAGGATGGCTACTCAAGGTTGGAGGAGCAAGTCCAAGCCTTGTCCTCCTCATCTAACCCTCAAGGAACCTCCCCCACCGGTCTTTCATCTGCACCCTCCGTAGTGATGCTTCCTCCAGAGCCAAGGGTACCTACACCCGAGAGGTTTTCTGGCGATCGCACCAAGTATCGTGCGTTTCGCAACTCCTGCGAATTGTACTTCGCACTGCAGCCCCGGACATTCTCTCTAGAGGCAACCAAGGTGGGCTTTGTGATATCCCTGTTGTCCGGCGAGCCTCAAACCTGGGCCCATCGTTTATTGGAGCAGAAATCTGGAACCCTGGATAGCCTTGACAACTTCTTCTTGGCCATGTCTCAGCTCTATGAGGACCCTCAGTTGACTGCGACTGCAGAAGCCGCACTACACTCTCTCCAACAAGGTCGCAGAGCGGCCGAGGACTATGCAGTGGAGTTTCGCCGTTGGAGCTCCGACACGGATTGGAATGACGCCGCCTTGCGTCACCAATTCCGGATGGGACTTTCTGACCCCCTTAAGGATGAGTTGGCACGGGTAGGAATACCACAAACCCTGGACGAGTTAGTCAACCTCTCCATTCAGATTGACCGCCGGTTAAGGGAACGCCGGTCGGAGAGGTCCTCCAGCCACTTCCATCCCACCTGGGTGCTCCCCAAGGTTCCCAGTTCTGCTGGTCAGTTCTCCTCTACCTCTTCTGCCCCCGCTCAGGAAGCTCCGGAACCAATGCAGCTCGGGTTACTCCGGCCCTCGTTGACCCCTGAAGAAAAGCAGCGCAGACGTACCCTTAACTTATGTCTCTACTGTGGTGAACCTGGGCACTATGTCAGGGCTTGCCCCAACAAGACACGTAAGTGTGTTTCCTCTTCCTTCACGTGTGCCTCTGTTCTACGAAAACCCAGTTCTCACCTTGCCCTTCTCCTCACTTTGCAGCTTCCAGGAGGGAGTTTTCCAGTGTCAGCCATCATTGACTCCGGAGCATGCAGCTGCTTTATCGATCTGACTTTCGCTGCCAACCATCACATCTCGCTCATACCCAAGGCCCAGGGGCTTGCTGTACATCTAGCCGATGGCTCCGCCCTTAGTTCCGGTCCTGTCACTCAAGAGACTGTTCCTCTGCTGGCTACTATGGGCACCTGTCACCAGGAGCACCTGCGTCTGGATGCCATCTCCTCCCCCTTGTTTCCAATTATCCTGGGGATACCCTGGTTGCAGGCCCACAATCCAAGCATTAACTGGGCCACAGGAGAAATCAAGTTTCTCTCCGATTACTGTCAACAACACTGCTTGGCCCGACCGACAGGCAACTCCTCTTCACTTCTCTGTTTGGATGTCGATCCAAAATTGCTTCAGACCGTTCCGGAACCCTACAAGGACTTTGTGGATGTTTTCAGCAAGAAAGGCGCAGATATTCTTCCCCCCCACAGGCCTTATGACTGCCCTATTGAACTGTTACCAGGTACCGAAGTCCCCTTTGGGAGAATTTGTCCATTAACGGAACAGGAGTTAGGCACGCTGAAGGAGTATATTGACGAAAACCTAAAGAAAGGGTTTATCCGTCCTTCTACTTCCCCTGCCGGTGCTGGCATTTTTTTCGTCGAAAAAAAGGACCATTCCTTACGTCCCTGCATTGACTATCGGGAATTGAATAAGATAACTGTCAAAAATCGTTACCCTTTACCCCTAGTACCCGAGTTGTTCCAGAGGCTGGGGTCTGCAGTCATCTTTTCGAAATTGGATCTTCGCGGAGCTTACAATTTAATCCGTATCCGAGAGGGAGACGAGTGGAAGACAGCGTTTCGTACTCGTTTTGGGCACTACGAGTACCTTGTCATGCCCTTCGGGCTGTGTAATGCACCCGCAACCTTTCAACATTTTGTCAACGATATCTTCCGCGACTACCTGGACCTATACGTAATTGCATACCTGGATGATATCCTAATCTTTTCCTCATCATTGGAAGACCATCGTAGACATGTCCGTAGTGTGCTAGCTCGTCTCAGGGTACACGGGCTCTACGCGAAACTCGAAAAATGCGAGTTTGAACGCCAGTCCATCCAATTCCTGGGCCTGGTTATATCTGTGGAGGGCATCAAGATGGACCCCCAAAAAGTATCTGCCATCCTGGACTGGCCTGCACCTGTGGACAGGAAGGGCGTACAACGTTTTGTCGGTTTTTCCAACTTTTACCGGAAATTTATCAGGGGCTTCTCTGCGATTATTGCTCCCATCACCGAACTGACCAGGCAGGGTACCCGATTCTCTTGGACCCCTGAGGCACAGCTGGCCTTCGAAAAACTTAAGATGCTGTTCACCTCTGCCTCTATTCTAAAACATCCGGACCCAGCCTTACCCTTCGTTCTTGAAGTGGATGCTTCGGAAATCGCTGTGGGGGCGGTGTTATCTCAACGGCAGGGTGCCAAGGCCCTTCTTTTCCCGGTGGCGTTCTTTTCTCGCAAACTGTCATCATCCGAAAGGAACTATGATGTTGGGGACCGAGAACTTCTGGCCATTAAGGCGGCTCTGGAGGAGTGGCGTTACCTATTGGAAGGTGCTGCACATCCCATCCTGGTTTACACCGACCACAAAAACCTGGAATATTTGAGAACTGCCAAAAGACTTAGACCACGGCAAGCCAGATGGGCTCTTTTTTTTCCCCGGTTTCAATTTCAGATCACCTATAGACCTGGTTCTAAGAATGTCAAGCCGGACGCCCTGTCACGTATGTTTTCTATCCCTGAAGAGACTCGGCCTCCTGATACTATTCTCCCTTCTGGGAACTTCTTGCTCCTCCAAGGGGACCTTATCTCCCGGATCAGACAGGCTTCTGTTGGAATGCCCCCGAGCCCCGAGGTCAGCTGTAGTGAGGGGTTGTTTTGGCATAAAGGCAAGATTGTAGTCCCTGAAGCCTTGAAGTTAAACGTGTTGGAACTCTGCCACGATCATAAGATGGCCGGACACTTTGGTACCCGGAAGACCGCCGAACTGATTCAGCGCACCTTTTGGTGGCCTCAACTTCTTAAGGACTGCAAGGACTATGTGGACTCGTGCAGCACTTGCTCCCGAAATAAAAACAGCCGGACGCGGGCTTGGGGCCTATTGAAACCTTTACCTGTCCCTGAGAGACCGTGGAAAATGATTTCGATGGACTTTATCGTGGAACTCCCCCTTTCCGAGGGGTTCTCTACTATCTTTGTTGTCGTAGATAGGCTGTCCAAGATGGCCCACTTCCTCCCGATGAGGGGCACTCCCTCGGCTATGGAGACGGCCAAGATCTTTGTCAAAGAAGTTGTAAGGCTGCATGGGATCCCGGCAAGTATTGTTTCTGACCGAGGCGCCCAATTCACCTCGAGGTTTTGGAAAGCGCTCTGCGGGTCTCTTGAAATTGAACTGGCCTTTTCCTCCGCTTATCACCCCCAGACAAACGGACAAACGGAGAGAACCAATCAGTCCCTGGAGCAGTACATCCGCTGTTTTTCTTCCTTCTCGCAGGATGACTGGGTCTCGCTACTACCCATGGCGGAGTTTGCCTATAACAAATCCTTGCACTCCGCCATCAACCAGACACCGTTCTTTGCCAATTACGGCTTCCACCCAGCCTTCTTGCCCAGCTCAGTCCCAGAATGCCTTGTTCCAGCAGTTTCCGAGACATTGGACTTCTTTTCTAAAAACAACCAACTCCTAAAGGAAACCATGGCCCGGTCCCAGGAATGCTACAAACGGGCGTTTGACAAAAGGAGACGGGGAGAACTCGTTCTGGCTCCCGGCAGCCAAGTATGGTTATCTACAGTCAACCTTAAGATGGCCTGTCCTTCCAGGAAGTTAGGCCCTAAATTCATGGGCCCCTTTTCTGTAAAAAGGAAGATAAACGAAGTGGCATATGAACTTAACCTGCCTGACTCTTTTAGAGTGCACCCGGTCTTTCACGTGTCCCTACTGAAGCCCGTTACCCCAAATCCCTTTGCTGACCGCACCACCGACCCAACCGAACCTGTTATAGTGAACAATGAAGAGGAGTTTGAGATTGAAGCAATCCTTGATTGCAGGAAGAGGGGTAATGTAACCCAGTACCTCATCAAGTGGAAGGGTTATGGACCTGAGGACAACTCCTGGGAACCCGAGGACAATCTACATGCTCAGGAACTTTTGCGGGCCTTCAAGAACCGTCAGGTTTCCAGATCGGCTCACCTGGGCAGCCGGAGTCTGCCCTTAGGGAGGGGGCACTGTCAGGGTCGTTACCTGGATGGTCGCGGTGCTGCCCGTGTTGGTGCGCGCCGATGTCCTGCGGTGCGTGCTGGGGTGCGTGTTCCTGTGCGTGCGGTGTTGCGCGCTCCTGTGGGCGCTGGTGCGCGTCAGTGTGTGCCCTCGCGTGCCCCTGCTGGCGCTGGTGCGCGTCAGCGCGCTGTGGTGGGCACTTCGGGTACCGCTGGTGTGTCTGCCGGCGTTCGGGGGCGCGCGCGCCCGTGCGCGTCGGCGCGCGCCCGTGCGCGGTGCTTGGCGCCAAACGGCCTATTTAGGTCTGCCACTGACATCTCCCAGGTGCTGCCTGATCAACAGCTTCTCGGTTCCTGTCCCGTTGTTCGTATCCTGTGTTCCTGTTTGCTTACCTCCTGACGACCCGGCTTTCCCTTGACACCGCTGACCTCTGCCTGCATCTGACCTCCGCCTGTTTGACCTCTCTTTTGCCTGCTCCTTCTGTGCCTCTGCTGCCCGCCTGTTGCCGTACCCTGCCTGCACCCGGACTTGCCTGCTCTGCTCCTGTTCTGTACCCAGTTGCCTGTGTCCTATCTACACACCTGCTGCCAGAAGCTTCCTGCAAGTTCCTGCTCCTGGAGCCATATCACAGGCTCTCTTACCACTCCGCACTCTCAGCCACCTGTCTGCTCTATCAGGGGTTGTAAGTCGGACACGTACGGGAGACCACCCTCTGCCCAAGCGGACTCATCGGTTCGGTAAGTGCCAGCCTGACACAGGCGAGGGGAAGGGGCGGGGATGCCGGAACCAATATACAGGCATAGGAACTAATAAGGCACGGACCAATACGGGGGACCATAATAATGTGAGGACACAGAACTAAATACAATGGAAACAGGAAGAAGAGGAGTAAATGGGAGAAAGAGTGGTGCAAGATATATGTATGGACATGTATATATATTTATATATGTGTGGTGAAGTAAGAGGAGTTAGTAATGAAACTAAAGTGAAAAATGATAATGAAACAAATGAAAAAAAAAAAAAAGGGAACAAAAAAATAAAAATAGAAGAATGAAGAAGAAATAAAAATGAAAATGATGGATGTGGAAATAAAAATAAAAAAATAATTAATAAAAATATACAAATAATAATAATAAAAATAATAAAAATATATGAAAAAGGAAAAATGGATGAAAGTGGGTGGGAATTCATAAATATTAGCAAGGTGGATACTTAACGGAATATATACTATTCCTGTAAAGCCAACTGTATGAAAGGGAAAGATTTTTATATATATATATATATATATATATATATATATATATATATATATATATATATATATATATATATACACAGTGGTGTGAAAAAGTGTTTGCCCCCTTCCTCATTTCCTGTTCCTTTGCATGTTTGTCACACTTAAGTGTTTCGGAACATCAAACCAATTTAAACAATAGTCAAGGACAACACAAGTAAACACAAAATGCAATTTGTAAATGAAGGTGTTTATTATTAAAGGTGAAAAAAAATCCAAACCATCATGGCCCTGTGTGAAAAAGTGATTGCCCCCCTTGTTAAAACATACTATAACTGTGGTTGTCCACACCTGAGTTCAATTTCTCTAGCCACACCCAGGCCTGATTATTGCCACACCTGTTCACAATCAAGGCATCACTTAAATAGGAGCTGCTTGACACAGTAAGGTCCACCAGAAGATCCTTAAAAGCTACACATCATGCCGAGACCCAAAGAAATTCAGGAACAATTGAGAAAGAAAGTAATTGAGATCTATCAGTCTGGAAAGGGTTATAAAGCCATTTCCAAAGCTTTGGGAATCCAGCGAACCACAGTGAGAGCCATTATCCACAAATGGCGAAGACATGGAACAGTGGTGAACCTTCCCAGGAGTGGCCGGCCGCCCAAAATTACCCCAAGAGCGCAGCGACGACTCATCCAAGAGGTCACAAAAGACCCCACAACAACGTCCAAGGAACTGCAGGCCTCACTTGCCTCAGTTAAGGTCAGCGTTCATGCCTCCACCATCAGGAAAAGACTGGGCAAAAATGGCCTGCATGGCAGAGTTCCAAGGAGAAAACCACTGCTGAGCAAAAAGAACATCAAAGCTCGTCTCAATTTCTCCACAACACATCTTGATGATCCCCAAGACTTTTGGGACAACATTCTGTGGAGCGATGAGACAAAAGTGGAACTCTTTGGAAGGTGTGTGTCCAAGTATATCTGGCGTAGAAGGAACACTGCATTTCATAAAAAGAACATTATACCAACAGTAAAATATGGTGGTGGTAGTGTGATGGTCTGGGGCTGTTTTGCTGCTTCAGGACCTGGAAGACTTGCCGTGATAAAAGGAACTATGAATTCTGCTGTCTACCAAGAGATCCTGAAGGAGAATATCCGACCATCTGTTCGTGTACTCAAGCTGAAACCAACTTGGGTTCTGCAGCAGGACAATGATCCTAAACACACCAGCAAGTCCACCACCGAATGGCTGAAGAAAAACAAAATGAAGACTTTGGAGTGGCCTAGCCAAAGTCCTGACCTGAATCCTATTGAGATGTTGTGGTATGACCTTAAAAAGGCCGTTCATGCTCGAAAACCCTCTAATGTAACTGAATTAGGACAATTCTGCAAAGATGAGTGGGCCAAAATTCCTCCAGGACGCTGTAAAAGCCTCATTGCACGTTATCGCAAACGCTTGGTTGCAGTTGTTGCTGCTAAGGGTGGCCCAACCAGTTATTAGGTTTAGGGGGCAATCACTTTTTCACACAGGGCCATGATGGTTTGGATTTTTTTTCACCTTTAATAATAAACACCTTCATTTACAAATTGCATTTTGTGTTTACTTGTGTTGTCCTTGACTATTGTTTAAATTGGTTTGATGTTCCGAAACACTTAAGTGTGACAAACATGCAAAGGAACAGGAAATGAGGAAGGGGGCAAACACTTTTTCACACCACTGTGTATATATACACACATAATAACAAGTAATTATAGAAAGAGGAGGAATCAAAGAATAGTCGAAATCTCAATACTTTCGTTAATTCCACTAGGCGCTAAGGTGTCTAGGCAGTAGATCCAGTAAGTTTCCCTGGCGCAAAGTTTTTTGAAGCGTTCAGCTGGGGGGAAGATAGCTGGGAACTTGTTCTATGACCCAAACCCTGATGCCAGAGGTGGACCCATGGTGTGCAGTGATAAAATGTCTGGGGACACTGTGTGGGTCAGTTTTGCCTTCGATCGACCGCCTGTGTCCCCCAAACCTTTGTCTAGCCGGCCGGATAGTTCGGCCAACATAGATAAGACCGCAGGGGCAAGTAAGGCCATATACCACATAATCTGAGGAACAATTATAAAAGTCCCTCAGACTATAGGTAGTGCCTTTGGTGTGGAAAGACTTCTGACCATGTTCCACAAAGATGCACATTTTGCACAGTTTCTTATGACACCGGTACATTCCCACAAGAGGGATGAGGGTAGGTACCGTGATAGACATGGGAGTAGTTTTTAATTTACTAGGAGCAATTTTACTCTTGAGATTGGGCGCCCTACGGTATGTTGTTCTGGGCCGGGACGGAAGAATAGGTTTCAGGTGGGGGTCTTGTTGTAGTATACCCCAGTGTTTTTCCATGATTTTCTCCATTTTTTTGTGTTTACAGTGAAAGGTGGTAATGAAGTTGCTGGAATGGTCTCTATGGCTAGGATCGACTTTTTTAGGTTTGCTGTGTAGGTATAGCTGGTATGCATCCTCCACGAGACTCTCGGGGTATTGTTTTTCTTTGAATTTTGTTTTGAGGGATGAGCTGGATTTGATGTAATCAATGTCCCGTGTGCAGTTCTGTCTCAAACGACAGAACTGTCCCTTAGGTATATTTTTAATCCATTTTGGAAAGTGACAGCTTTTGAAGTGCAGGTATGAGTTCCCCGCAGTAGGCTTTGTATAGTTTTTTGCATATATTAGGGGGCCGTCATGGCCGAGTTCAAGATCCAGAAAGGCTAAGGATACTTGGTTACTCTCATGGGTGAAAGAGGCCATATGTATTTTTATTGCAGTACTCAATGAATGGCCTGATGCTATCTGGAGTACCATCCCAGATGATTATCAAATCATCTATGTATCTCCCGAAGAAGATAATGTTTGGGGAAAAAGGATTGTTGTGTTGAATATAGTGGTGTTCCCAGTAGCCCATAGCGAGGTTGGCGTAAGAAGGAGCAAAATTGGCTCCCATAGCCGTGCCCTGCTGTAGATAGAAGAAAATAAAATAGTTGTGGGTCAAACAGAATTTAGTGGCCTCAATAATGAAGGAAGCCTGACGGGCATTCATTAAAGGATCACTGGTCAGGAAATGTTCGAGAGCCATAATGCCAAAGGAGTGTGGGATCGATGTGTATAATGAGCCAACATCTAAGGACACCCACATGTATGTGGGTTCCCAGGTGTATGAGGACAAAAGTTCCAGGAGGTGGGTTCCATCTCTGATGTATGACGGAAGGGATTGGACTAAAGGTTGTAGAAATTGATCAATGTAGAGACTGAAACCAGAAGTGACGCTGTCCATGGATGCCACTATGGGTCTGCCGGGGGGGGGGATGTTGCTGATCTTTGTGGATTTTAGGAAGATGGTAAAAATACGGTATGGAGTAAAAATCTTTGTGTAAAAAAGGAACTTTCAATTTTGGTAATGATGCCATTTGAAAGGGCAATTTTGATGAGTTGGTCAGCTTCTTGTGACGTCATCTCCCATCGCTCGGAGTTCCTCGTGCGTTCCGCGCCTCTGACTAACGCTGACGGCTCTACATCGGCCGGCTCTGCACACGTAATACAGCCCCCAGGAGCGGACACACGCCAACAGGACTCCCCCAGCGCAAGGAATACAGATGACACTTCGAGGTTCTCCCTCCGGTTTGGAATCTTTACATTGCCTGTTAATGTACTACTTAATGTGAGTGTTTTTAACCACCTGTGCATTAAATAAGAATTTTACAGTCTACACTCAGAGGCGCCTCTCTCTCTTATCTTTACAGATTGGGAGTTAGACTGTCTCTTGAAGATTCAGCAGCCTAGAAGAAAGACACATAGGCTCACAGAGCTTTCCAGCATACAAAGGGTTATTCTGCCATTTTAGACAATAGAAGTCACATGGCAAAAACCTGAAAATCTTTCATAAGACAATTTTAAAGATATTAATGATTATTATTGTACTATTTTTTGTAAGTATTCTTTTCTATTTAAATGTGTACAAATAAATACACATTTTTGAATTACGCCGACTCAGAACTAATTAAGGAAATTCGTCTCACAATATCAAATCGGTCTCACCATATATACTTAAGACTTTGAAATATTTGAACATTATTTTTATTACGAGAATTACAAGGCTTTATACATAAATCACTCATATTCCTTGTCCTCTGCTTCCCATTGGCTGAGTATTGCACCAATCAGATTCTCCACCCTGTGATGTCACCAGTCTCTGGGCAGATTTCTCACCTCTGATTCCCCCCACATATCTTTATACAATCTCCCATTCCCCTCCATACACATACCCCAGCATGGAGGGGGTCAGTGAAGGTGGCGGTGAAGGTGTGGAGATGTCGGATCGGGTCACACAGATCATAAAAGGAGATCCGCCCGGCCTCATAATCCAGATCTATCCTGACTCTCTCACTGGAGACACCGCCGGGTAATGGGACCTCATTAGTGTCATGTATCACCGAGTACTGATTACCCCACCCCCTCGCCAACCCCCAAGACTTCTTATTATATCCAATCAGTGCCCGACCTCCTCTCCTAGCTATACTGGTGTAACACATCCCGACTGTCCAGAACTCTGCCCGCCGGACATCCACTTCCCAGTAATGCCTCCCTAAGGAGAAACACTGACTGCTCATCACCTGAGAACACCGAAATCTCTGTGGTGTTGCTGGGCGATTCTGTCTATTAGCTGACCAGGATGCAGTTTTCCTGTCATCTGATATATGTAGATAATTCCCAGCTGTCTTCTCATTCAATAATATGTCTGTAAACCCCGATGTTTGCTGTACGCCGCCAATATTTGGTCCTCCAGCCTGGCTGTGTGAGTGCTCTATGGTGGGGGAGGGACGTTTCCTGGATGGTTGTATGGTGGGGGAGGGTTGGGGAGGTCCCCTGGATGGTTGTATGGTGGGGGAGGGTTGGGGAGGTCCCCTGGATGGTTCTATGGTGGGGGAGGGTTGGGGAGGTCCCCTGGATGGTTGTATGGTGGGGGAGGGTTGGGGAGGTCCCATGGATGGTTGTATGGTGGGGGAGGGTTGGGGAGGTCCCCTGGATGGTTGTATGGTGGGGGAGGGTTGGGGAGGTCCCCTGGATGGTTGTATGGTGGGGGAGGGTTGGGGAGGTCCCATGGATGGTTGTATGGTGGGGGAGGGTTGGGGAGGTCCCCTGGATGGTTGTATGGTGGGGGAGGGTTCGGGAGGTCCCCTGGATGGTTGTATGGTGGGGGAGGGTTGGGGAGGTCCCCTGGATGGTTCAGCATTGATGTGACCTTCACCCTTTGTAGTAGAATGTGGATAGACATGTGTGCCTGGACATTTCTCTACATTTACCCCAGACATGATATCAGATAAACCTGTGTGCAATGTGTGTGAGATCCCCCCCACATCCAGATCCCCCCCATCATGGAGGAGCTCCTCATGTCTCTCTCTGTCCTCATCATCTCCATCCTCAGTATCACACAAGTCACCTGTGTCTGACGCCTGTAGGACAGTCAGTGGATCCGTCACGTTACACAGCTCCTCAATGTGACGCAACTTCCTGGACAGCTCCTCCTTCTTTATCTCCAGATCCTGGACCAGATCATTGATTATCCCGGAGACCCGCTCTGCCGGCCCGGAGATTTCCCTCAGGACTCTCTTCTCCAGGTCTTCCAGACGTCTCCTGAGGTCTCTGAACAGGACAGTGACTCTCTCTGTTTCACCATCTGCTTCTCCTTGTACTTTCCTCCCGTGTTCCTGCAGACTCTGGACTCTTTTCTCCATCTCCTCTCTCTCTGTCATCAGTTTCTGCAGAACATTCCTCAGTTTCTTCTTCTTCATCTCAGAGGCCTCATCCAGAGTCTCCACCTGGTGTCCCCGATGTTCTCCATCCAGCCTGCAGGACACACAGATACAGGTCTCATCCTCAGTGCAGTAATACTCCAGGATCTTCTTATGGACGGAGCATTTCCTGTTCTCCAGGGAAGTGGTGGGGTCACACAAGACGTGTTCTGGTGTCTTGCTGTGGACGCTCAGGTGATTGTCACACAGAGAAGCTTCACACATCAGACAGGATATCAAAGCAGGTACAGGCGTATGAATACAATAAGTACAGGAGATCCCGGTTTTGTCCTGATCACCTTGTGTAGTCTGGAGGGTCTGCAATATCTTACACAGAGTAATGTTCTTCTTAAGATTGGGGCGTTTGAGTTTTTGTCTACATTCAGGACAGAAATATCCTCCGGACCTCCTCTGTGTATCCAGTGTACGACCAATACAGACCCGGCAGAAGTTGTGTCCACATTTCAGGGTTACAGGGTCCGTATAAACATTCAGACAAATGGAACATTCCATATCCTCTGTCAGATGAGAAGACGCCATTGCTAAAAGGGCAAAAGAGTAAAGTGAGAAGATTAAACTCTATCAGACTTATTAGGATAGAAAACAATCTACAACATTCAATAATCTATAACAGTCAAGTAAGTCCCGGAGCAGAAGGAGAAAAAAAATACCTGAGCGCAGGGACGGCATGACAGTGCTGGATAGCACAGCATTGATGTTTTAAGGGTGGTTTCTCCTTTAAGAAAAAGGAGGAGGAGCTGAGAGTGGGCAGCACGCTGAGAGGAGTATAGTGAAGGAGAGGGGGAAGTGACGTCAGTGGCAGAGCGACGGAGGAAGAGATTACACAGCACCCTCACCGCTCTGCTTTTTCTCCCTCTCCCTCACTGAACATGACGGCAATGGAGGGCTTCATGGTGCAGTTGAGAGCGGCAGTTGCCACCCAGCTGGTAACAAATAGCAGCAGAAGGCAAATCGGTGGCAAGCGGGGGTTGCCGGTAACACCTCATGTGTGGCGGTCACTGCCGCCAGAGAGGTTTAGCCCCCCGACACAGGCCCTGGTGTGTCCCAGCGGAGGAGGCTACAGGATGACAGTGGTGACCCCTAGACCCCGGTGGACGAGTGAGCCAGAGGCAGGGAGGGACCCGGCGCAGAGGCAAGGCCGCGGCAGTTGGGGAGGCAAACACTGCACATAGATCTTCCCCCCTGCCCGTCGCAGATGTACTGAGCAAGCGGACTGGGCTGCGGGGGAGGAGCGGAGAGCGCACTGGAGACACTGGGATGGGACGCAGAGCATGGCCGTCCCGGCAGCGGTGTTGGCCAGTAGTCCAGCCTGGTCCAGGAGAGGGCGAGTGAAGGACGTGGTCAGCCGACATGCCCAGAAAGATCGCAGATGCAGGAGCCTGTCACGGGGGGGCAACGAGCGGGAATGGCGGGAAGGAATGGAGAGAGGGACGTGAATGGCTCCGCAGACCCACGGCAGCCAGAGTGGGCCCATCTGGGGTGTAGAAGGTGGTTGGTCAGAATGAGTTCGCCAGCAACAGGTCGGAGGGTGAGCTGTCTGGGTCAGAAGTCGGTGAGGACCAAGAACATCCAGTAGCGGTGGCTCCACAAGTGGCGGCTGATGGGCTCAGTCCTGGAGAGCCCGGTGAGTCTCACTCTTCACTTTCTTTTTCTTCTTTATTGCATAGTCTGTTGGGTCAAGAAAAACAGACAGGGCAGACAGGGCCGGGGGCAACAGCGGGGGTGGTGGGGGACAAGACCAACCCAACATCACCGAAGGATGCAGGACCTCAGACTGGGAACGTGGGGCTCCGGGAATTATTAGTGGGGCTCAAGGAGCTGGTGCAGCGCTTTGAGGCAGGGACTGAGGACAGCCCGGCGCAGACTTGGGCACACTGCAAGAAGTGGACGCCACCAGGTCCGCAGGCGTTACGCCCACGGCAACGGTGGTCGCTGAGCCTCCTGGCTTACCGGTCAGCGTGCCGACTCCCAATAGCCAGGTTAAGGCGGGAGAGGCTTCGGTCAGGTTGGCAGACTCCACAAAAAGTGAAGTGTACGTCTATTTTGAGGGCCCCCCTTGGTGCACATTTGAAGAAAGAAGTTAAGGAAAAAATTTGGAAAGGGGCATACGTGGAGATATTCACGCCATTGCCGTTGGAAAAGTTTAACCTAGACAGGTTGAAGCCGGAAGAAAGCAAGAAAGAAGATGAAGATAAGCAGTGATACCGGTTGATTCCCCATACCTTGTCCAATTGGCTACAGGCCTTTGCCATATTAGCAGTGTAGTAGGGGAAAAGGCCCCCGAACACTGTTCGGTGCCATTTGTTTATTTGGAGGCCATTAGTGAAGCACACAGGATGTATTGCGGAGTGGCTTGGCTTCGGTACGACGAACAGTTTTGCCAAAGGATGGCCGTGCAACCGACACTACACTGGG
Organism: Lithobates pipiens; assembly: GCF_037356315.1. NCBI lineage: Eukaryota > Metazoa > Chordata > Amphibia > Anura > Ranidae > Lithobates > Lithobates pipiens. The sequence goes on from NW_027507718.1 coordinate 539,007,688, forward strand.
ACCATAAGGACATAAGTCTATGGATGAAGCTGATGACAGCAGCACGGGCCCCTAATCAGTTTTTTCAGGCAGGGGGTCGGAGGTTCGGCAGCCTCAGGACAACCGACCGACAAGAGATGGGGCTACTGTTGGCAGTTCAACGAGGGCACATGCGGAACTGTTGATTCAAGCACTCGTGTTCAGGTGGCACAGGGGATCCCATGCACTGTCCAAGTGCTTTAAGAGAGGAAAAGGACGTGCCGGAGAGCCTGCAGGAAGAGGGATGCTTCCTTTCCTCAGTAGATACCCTGACCGGGCAGTTGCGAATTTATTGTAATCAGGTTTCACTAGTGGTTTTAGAATACCTTGCTCATTGGCGACAGTCCTGCCTGAGGCGAAGAATTTATGGTCAGCACTGCTACACCCAGCTGTGGTTTCTGAAAAATTGGGGAAGGAAGTTGCGTTGGGGCGCATGGCCGGCCCATTTAGGGAGGCACCCCTTCCAGATTTGGTGATCTCTATGCTGGGAGTGGTCCCCAAAAATGAGCCCAACAAGTTCAGACTTATCCACCACCTTTCCTTTCCCAAGGGTGGGTTGGTCAAGGATTCCATTGCCCCTGAAGAGTGTGCGGTAACATACACCTCTTTCGATGCTGCAGTTGCATGGGTAAGAGGGTATGGGCAGGGGGTCATTGATGGCCAAGTCGGACATTGAGTCGGCCTTCCGGCTACTGCCGGTGCATCCGGACAGCTTTCGGCTGCTTGGATGTACTTGGAACAGGGCTTACTACGTAGATCGTTGCCTGCCAATGGGATGTTCAATCTCATGTGCCCTCTTTGAAATGTTCAGTTCCTTTTTGGAATGGGCAGTTCGGGATGTTTCAGGTATCAACTCTGTCATTCACTATTTGAATGATTTTTTTATGTGTCGGCCCGGCGGGTTTTAATATCTGCGCAGTCTTGTTAGGGACTTTACAACACCTGGCAGAACGTTTTGGGGTCTCGTTGGCACCGATAAAAACAGAAGGCACCACAGCGAAAATTGTGTTCCTCGGCATCGAGATAGACTCGATGAGGATGGAGTGCCGGTTGCCGCAGGATAAGCTGGAGAAGTTGAAAGAGGAGGTGCGAGGGACCATGGGGGTGCGCCAATTGCAGCTGCGTTCACTACAATCCTTACTGGGCAAGTTGAATTTTTCCTGCCGCATAATCCCGATGGGTTGGATTTTTTGCCGCCGGCTGGCGGCTGCCACCACAGGGGTTCAGGTCCAAACTCATTTTGTGAGTCTCAATAGGGAACACAGGGAGGATTTGCGGGTGTGGCAGGAGTTCCTAGAGTCGTTTAATGGGCAGGCTCTGTGGATGGCAGGCCCCATCAGCAATTGCGACTTGGAGTTAATCACGGATGCCGCGGGTTCCACGGGATTTGGGGCTTATTACAAGGGACAATGGTATGCAGCCCGATGGCCGTCGGTGTGGGAGGAGGCTAGGTTTTTGAAGAAGCTGGTGCTTTTGGAATTGTTTCCAGTTGTAGTGGCCATGGAAATCTGGGGGGAATCCTTCCACAACTTAAAAAAAAGTTTGCTTTAACTGCAATAATATGGGGGTGGTGCAGGTGGTTAATCGTCTGACAGCGACATCTGTGCCAGTGGCCAGGCTGCTGCGACATTTGGTCCTACGCTGCTTGCAAGTGAATGCATTCATCTATGCTGTACAATTACTGGGGATTGACAACACTTTGGCTGATGCTTTGTCTCGTTTTCAGTGGGACAGATTTTGGGAGTTGGCACCAGAAGTGGAGCAACAAGGGGTCGGCTGTCCCGTCTGGATGTGGACCAGAGCTTTGGGATCGCAGCAAAGTGGATCCAGCAACCAATGAGTACGGATACTTGGAATGCCTACTCAAAGGTATGGGATGAATGGTTTAATTGCCTGGACGGGATTGGGTTGGCCTCAGAAGATCAGGAGGTGGGCACATGCGGTCCTATATTTTATTAATATGGGACTCAAAAGGGGCATCTCGGCAGCTGCCATTGACTGGAAGTTGACAGGTTTGGCCTTTCTTTTTAAGTTACAGGGTCAGCGGGACCACACCAAGCATTTTTGGGTAAGAGACAGTAAAAGCGTATAGGAGGGCACACAAGAAGAGGGACGGGAAGCACCCGGTATCAACTGAAATGTTACAGGTTTTTTATTCTAAGTTGGAAAAGGTCTGCGGCCTATGAATGCGTTCTGTTCCGGGCAGTTTTTGCACTGGCTTTCTTTGGTGCACTGCAGATAAGCGAGCTGGTCAGCCCTTCTAAGAAAGTGCAAGGTGGGCTTTTGATGGGAGAGGTTGAATATTTACAGCATCCAATCAGAATTTGGATCAGGCGATCGAAAACCGATCAGACCGGGGAGGGAATGCAGATTGAAGTCTTCCGGATCGGGGGAATTGACCATTTGCCCAGTAGGGGGCGGTGGAAGCCTTCCGGGATATGCGACCTGGGGTTGCTGGTTCTTAATGCACGAGGACGGTTCGTCCTTGTTAAAGTTTATAGCAGCGTTTCGTAGATGTGTGTCATCAGCCGGCTATGACCCAAAAAGTTTTTCTTCTCATTCCTTTTGCATAGGGGCAGCAAAAAAAGGCGTCCAGGGCAGGTCTGAGACAGGAGGCAGTCAGGCGCATTGAGAGGTGGGATTCGGATAGATTCAAGTTGTATTTTCGCCCACGCCTAATGCTATAATAGGGGTCACATAAATCTCGGGTTGTTGTTTATGATGCATTGGTTATTGATGTTTTATGTGTTTTTTTGCGTTGTCATTCTTTCGTTCACAGGTCAAGAGTTGGGGCTAGTGTGGATACTTGGTCACTCCTACGTGTACTGGGGGGCCAGAAGAGGCGACGTTTGGCCGAACAGCAGGCAGTTACGTATCCCTAGGCAGGAGGCTCGGGTCAGGTGGATCATGTGCCAGGAATGCGGTGGAACAGGGTACTTGGCGAGGTACATCGGTTCTCGCATTTAGACAGGGCACCAGATGTATTGATATTGCACGTGGGGGCAACGTTATGGGAGCCAAATCTATGAGGGACTTGATACGTGACGTAAAATGCGATTTTTTTTTTGCGTCTACGAGCAGCTTATCCAGGTATGGTTTTAGTATGGTTGGATATGGTGGGCAGGACATCGTGGTGGTGGGCATGGTCAGATAAAAAGGTGGACAGGGCTAGAATAAAAGTGAACAAGGAGGTTAGTAGGTTCTTCATCAAAAATGGCGGGCTGGCCATGCCACAGAGATCTGGAAGTGGACACATGGAGATATCTTAGGAGCGATGGGGTACATCTTGATGATGTGGGCAACGACTTATGAACACTTGGCCTGCAGGACGGGATCCAACGAGGACCGAGGGTGTGGAGGTGCACGCAAGGGTAAGGGGTTACCCCTTCCATGCTGTGGCAGTGTTGGGTCGCTGGAGGAGAAGATTGTGGTTGCATGTATGGAACATGTTGTACCCATCCATGAGGACGGGAGGTTTTTGGGTACTTTCAGGTTACAAGGGGTTAACCTGGAAGGGTTAAAAAGGTAGGTCACTGTGATAGTTGGGCACCGCCTCCGAGTCCGGGGTTTGCCAACTGGAGGCCTAAAGTTAAAAGCTACAGTGACCAGTGATATGTTGTTTTTCTTACATGACCCATAAAGTACAGAAAAGTATAATGGTTATTTATGTGTTATTTATTATATTTTTATAGTTTATTAATCAAAGAGGCCGTTAAGGCCATTTACTCCAATAACCTGGTCAAGTCGTTCTTGAGGGATTTGAAGGGGTGGTTTTGAGGTAAAGGGGGTGACCAGGACACTGGGCTTAAGTCCTAAAAATGTTGTGTAATTATATTCAGACTTACTGCAGTGTGATTGGTTGATCCACGATGCACGTCATTGCTCTTTGAACCTCCTTATGGAATAATCCTGAGGGAGGAGAGAGAAGAAAGTTCCATGTTTATCTACACAGAGATGGTGCAACCATATAGTCATCAGAGACCGCATCACTTCTCTGCAGAAATATTTTATATTGTTATCAGATCACATAATATGAACTCTCTGTTACCCCAGAGACACCAATCACATCCACACTTTTGTTCCCAATCTAAAGCTTTTTTTTGGGGGGGGGGGGGGGGTATATGAGAAATGACCCCCCCCCCCCCCCCCCCCAACAGGGTATTATGCTAAACCTGTAGATAAATAAGAGAACCAGAATCTTCACTATGTGGAATTGATACTAAAGTTGCAAGTGCCTCCACCCCCGAACAGGGCCCCCCCCACCCCAAGGCAAGAACCCCCCCCACCCCACGACAGGGGCTCGGAACAGAGGAGACTTGCTTACTGGGAATGTAATTAGTAATCGAATCAAAGTAATTGGGAGCAGAAGAACTACCACACCCAGCATATAACATTAACCATAAGTATATAGATGTTCCCCAGTATGGGAATAATAGAAGTTTTGCACCCTCTAGTGCAGGGATCCTCAAACTACGGCCCTCCAGCTGTTGCGAAACTACACATCCCATGAGGCATTGTAAAACTCTGACATTCACAGATATAACTGGGCATGATGGGAATTGTAGTTCCTGAATAACTGGAGGGCCGCAGTTTGAAGACCCATGCTCTAGTGTGTGCTAGAAGCGAGGGTAGGCAAACCACACTTTGATTCACAGTTAGACTGATGAGTCTTAATTGGGTCAGGGTTCATTAGAGTTCAGGGCTGGGTGACTCATCCTGGCAGCTCACTTGGTCTACAAGGTTGAAGAATCTTCTAGAACTTAGAGGGTGGAGGTTAGGAGGATCTGCTTTGAATATTTAGGAATCCTTGGCAGTGGGCTGGCAGGACGCCATGCCAGCAGGGGCAGTCGGGTGGAAGATAGAGATGAAGTGTTGAGGAGGCTGTCAGTGGCCCTGGGAGGGGGGGGGCACCTAAGGATTCTGCCAAAACACATGGGAGGAAGCCTTTCCTGGAGACACGGGAGCAAGAGAGGTCAGAGAGCGAGTAGAGCAGTGATGGTGAACCTTGGCACCCCAGATGTTTTGGAACTACATTTCCCATGATGCTCAACTACACTGCAGAATGCATGAGCATCATGGGAAATGTAGTTCCAAAACATCTGGGGTGCCATGGTTCGCCATCATTGGAGTAGAGCAACACCGTGGGTACTTACAAAAGGAGGGAACTTGCCACATGTAGCCAGTCTCCCTGTGCTTATGTCTTCAGGCCTTTGCCTAAGAGATTTCCCGAGAGTCAGCCGGGTGGGCTGGTGAAGAGTCTGTCAGAGGTATTGGGGTTAAAAATAATTCATTCAAGCAAATCAGAAGCCATTTTGTGCCATTTTTATTTTCTAAAGTTTTTGGGAGTTCATGATGTTAAACAAAGTTTCTTACAAGGAGAATTTTAGAGCCTTATCTTAGTTTCTCTCAGTCAGATAAGAGGGAGACCAAGAGGGCTAATGTTTATGTCATAATGAGACCAATGTCTCGTGTTTCAAATGAGAAATGAACAAACCCGTATATTTTTTTTACCCTTCTCCTGACAGAGAATGGGCTTATTCAAAAGCTATTTTATGAAATAAGTATTATTCACTTTAAGCCAGGGATCCTCAAACGACGGCCCTCCAGCTGTTGCAAAACTACACATCCCATGAGGCATTGTAAAACTCTGACATTCACAAACATGACTAGGCATGATGTGAATTGTAGTTCCTGAACAACTGGAGGGCCATAGTTTGAAGACCCATGCTTTAAGCAATTATATTAGCAATAATTCCTATTATATCATTATTACATTATAATAAGGCAAGTATATGCATACTTAATTGAATAATCTCACTCATTTGGGTATTTTTATAATGTACCACATTTATTCATTATGAATGAATGAATGAAATATTTGTATAGCGCACAACGCAAACTGAATCGCTTCAAGGCGATTCATTATATTATGTTTGTTATTGCCCATTGAAATATATTAAAAGGATAGCATATTTTTTATATATTGAATAGTTTTAAATGAATAATTCTATGTGTGAAACTACATATATAGTGGTTATTGCATGTCCAGTCACAAATGATCTAACTACTAAGGTATTTGGAACAAGAGTTAATTAACTTACCTAAACTTACTATAGCCATAAGTTTTCCAGCCAGACTACAAGTCTAGCAATCTGACATAACATGACATCTTATCATAGTTTAGTGTTTTTTTTTTTTAACCACTTTAGCCCCGGAAGACTTTGCCCCCTTCCTGACCAGAGCACTTTTTACAATTTGGCACTGCGTCTCTTTAACTGACAATTGCGCAATCATGTGACAATGTACCCAAACAAATTTAGCGTCTTTTTTTCCCCACAAATAGAGCTTTCTTTTGGTGGCATTTGATCACTTTTGCAAGGTTTTTTTTGCTCTATAAACAAAAGCAAAGCAACAATTATGGAAAAAACAAAAAAACAAAAAAACGGAAAATTGTATACTCACCTTTCCGTAATTTTCCTTTCCTGACGCATCCCATGGCAGCACACACACTGGGTTGTGACTCCGCCTCCACAACCTGATAGGACTGGTTAGCTATAAGATTTGAAGAGGAGTCCACCGTTGCATTCTCAGTAACTATCACCTTATAGGGGTGGGATCTGTGTGCTGCCATGGGATGCGTCAGGAAAGGAAAATTACGGAAAGGTGAGTATACAATTTTCCGTTTTCCTGACGCATCATGGCAGCACACACACAGTGGGAAATAACTCGCTACATGGGAGGGTGCCTTTCAGAAGTTTTTTATTTACTCAAGTACAAGATATGGATGAGTTTGATTGAATAATTGGTTTCCCGAACTCCACCGTAGTTAATTGAGCCGGGTCTATTCTATAGTGTGACATGAATGTGGTTTTTGATGACCAAGTTGCTGCCTTGCAAATAGTCTCTGGTGATACTCTGCTGTACGCTGCCCATGAGGCCGCCATCGCCCTCGTTGAATGCGCTTTCAGGTTTTCTGGTATTGGAAGGTGTTGAACTAGATATGCTTTCTTGATGACTTTAATCAACCATGAGGATATTGTCCTTGAAGAAGCCGCTTGACCTTTTTTGGCGCCATGCGGTATGACCAGGAGGTTTTCTGACTTCCTGAATGGTGCGGTAGCCTCCAGGTAGGCAGATATTGCAGACTTCACGTCCAGAGGGTGTGGATTTCCGTCTGTGTTGAGAAAAACAGGAAGATTGATCTCCGGATTAAAGTGGAAGCTAGATGCTACCTTTGGCACAAACCGTTCCGAAGGTCTGAGTACGACCCTGTCCGGAAAAAAACTATGTGTGGTTCTTTGATTAATAGAGCTTGCAGCTCGGAGACCCTTTTGGCCGATGTGATTGCAACTAGAAATTATAGTTTTAGTGTCAAGTCCCATAGGGATATTGATCCCCCCGTCGAGAAAGGTTCTTTGGTTAAAGCTTCCAGGACGATCGATAGGTCCCAGGTCGGAAAAATTGGTTTTCTAGGAGGCCTTATTTTTAGGCATGCTTTCTGAAACTGAATGATGAGGGGGTTTAAAGCCCACTTGATTCCTGTCATTGCGGATATGGCAGAGACGTGAACTTTTAAGGTGCTTGACCTTAAACCTTTCTCTAGACCTAGTTGTAGAAATTCTAACACCTGAGAGACTGATGGAGAAAGGGGGTTCCAGGACTGTAGTTGGGCTATTGCGGAATTTTTTTTCCAAATCTTATTATATATGTTGTTTGTCGATTTCTTCCTTGCTTGTTGTAAGGTGGATATTACTCTTAATGAACAACCCTGATCTAGCAACCTTTCCCTTTCAGTTTCCAAGCCGTCAGGTGTAATCGCTCTGGTGACGGGTGTAGAAATTTCCCTTGTGAGAGCAAGTCTGGGAACAGCGGAAGTGGGAGAGGCTCTTCTGTGTTCAATTGCAGGATGGTCGGAAACCATGGTCTTCTGGGCCAGAAGGGCAACACTGCTATTACCGTGGAAGACGAAGTCCTCAGTCTGGCCAGAAACCTGGCTATCAAGGGCACCAGAGGGAATATGTAACCTAGGCGAAACTCCCAAGGATGGTGGAGACAGTCGATCCCTGTTGCTGCTGGATAGGCGGTCCTTGCTAAGAAGCGAGTGCATTTGCGATTCGCTGGAGTTGCTGCCAGATCCATAATCGGGAACACCCCATTTGCGTGTCAGAAGAGTAAAGGTGAATCGCGGGTACGTATACTGCCTTCAGATCCGTCAGGTAGACTTGAGCCCACTCGATTATAGGTCGTACCTCCTGCATTAGGACCTTGCTTCTGGTGCCCCCTTGCCTGTGGACATAATTCACAGCCACTGTGTTGTCCATACGCAGGAGGACACTCTTCCCTGAGAGAAGGGGACTGAAAGTTAGAAGTGCTTGCCATGCAGCCCTGAGTTCCAGAACGTTTGAGACTATCCCTTGTGGACAGAAGGGCCAGCGGCCCTGTGCTCCCCGATCTAGATGATACGCTCCCCAGCCAAGGTAACTGGCATCTGACGTTACTATTTCTGGGAGTGGATGAACGATGGGACGACAGCGTGTTAAATTGCTGGTTTGAGTCCACCAACGTACTGACTCCTTGACTGTCCTGGTGATTGTTATTTGTTTTGACATTGACACCCCGTTCCATTGTTTTAGGAACGAATTCTGGAATACCCTCGAGTTCCATTGAGACCACTGAACCATTAGAAAGGTTGATGACATTGAGCCCAGAACGCTTAAGCGCTTTCTTGCTGACAGGTGGTCTGCTGACAGAAGCCTTTTTACTTTGCGGATGAGTGGATATTGTTTTTCCTGGGGAAGCCCTACTGTGTTGGATCTGGTGTCCGATTCGGCTCCTAGGAAGACCATCTTCTGTACTGGGACCAGGCTGCTCTTCCTCCAATTCACTATCCACCCGAATTGCTGGAGCGTAGAAATCAGAATTGAACGATGTCGTAGAAGTGTTTCCCCGATTGTCTGCTAGAAGGAGAATATCGTCGAAATAGTGTAGGACTCTTAGACCCCTTTCTCTCAATAGTGCTATAACCGGAAGTAACACCTTTGTAAAGGTCCTGGGTGCCGTTGATATCCCAAATGGGAGGCTTTTGAATTGAAAGTGTTGCCTGCCTATCGCAAAGCGTAGGTACTTTTGAAAGGTTTGATGCACTGGAATGTGTCGGACAAATCGACCGAGAGCATCCAATCTTTCTCCCCTGTTAGTAATATTGATTGGAGACTCTCCATCCTGAATGATTCGACTAGAATCATTTGGTTTAACTTTTTTTAAATCCAACACGGGCCTCAGGTCTCCTGTTTTCTTTGACACCAAGAAAAGGGGAGTAAAACCCCTCTCCTCTCTGTTCCTGTGGAACTTCTATGATTGCTTGCTTCTGGAGCAACTCCATAATGTATCTGACCAAAAGCTTTCGTTTCAGGCGCGAAAAGGGTAGTTTGGTAGGTCTGTAGTGGTTTTTTGGCAGTTTTCGCTTGAACTTCCACCTGTGACCTTGCTGAACGGTGGATATCGCCCAGGGTTCCTTTATTTTGTCTATCCATACTTGGGCAAATAGCCTCAGCCTCGCACCTACTATTGCGGGCTGGGCATGCGTGGCATCAAAAAGATTTTTGTTGGTCTCTGGCATGGTTGTCTTTGATTTTTGGACTCTCACAAAAGAGGGTTGTGTGCTTCGCCAATTCCGTTTGAATTCTTTCCCGGGTCTATAAGATCTTATGTCCCGGTACCTTTCTGGAAGGTGACGTCTGAAGGGCGGATTTTTCTGTTGCTTGGATCTTCTGTCCGACGGTATTAGACCCGATTTTCCCCCCGTGACCTTTGATATTGCGGAATCTAGTTTTGAACCAAAAAGGTTAGTGCCATCATAAGGGATCTTACACCAGCTGGATTTGGAAGTTGCATCAGCAACCCAAGGTTTCAGCCAGAGAGCTCTTCTGGAAGTTACTGAGGCTAGCATTGCTCTTGCTGAGGACCGTATAACGTCCACCGCCGCCTCCGCTACGAAGTCACCCGCAAGGTTGAGTTCCTGCAGAGCTGAAATAATTTTGTCTTGGTCTGCTGCTTCTACAATTAATTTTTCAACGCCAGACGTCCAGGAGGTGATGGCTCTACCGACCGCTGTGCTGAGTAGGCTTTCTTAAGGTCGAGATCGATTTTGCGATCCATCACATCCTTAAAGGTTACGGCATCTTCCATTGGTAGGGTTATATGGCGCGCTAAGCGCATCAGTGAGGAGTCTACCACGGGAGCGGAGATAAGAGGGTTCACTGCTGGCTCTTAGGGGATAGAGCTTCGCTAATCTGTTGTTTAAGCCGGACTTCTTTTCTGGTTTTTGCCCTTCATCTTTTATGAGCTCCTCTAGCTCTTCAATGAAGGGGAAGACCTCAGGGTCTTTTTTTTTTTTTTGGTTAGGGAAGTATTTCCGTAACTTAGGTGGGACGTCTCTCTCTTCCTCCCAACCGATCGCCTCCTTAACCGATTTCGCAAATGGGTTTATTAATGCAAAGTCGAAAACTGTAGGGGCCAGGGGATCCTCTTCCTCTGGGGAGTCATCTGGATCCTGAGGGGTGTGAGAGGTTGAGGCTGAGTTAGATGACCTGATTGGATCATAAGCTGTCACCTGTAGGATTGTTTCTTTAACTGAGTCTCTTATAATATTGGAGGCTTCTCTAGCGTCAACTTCCTTGTCTCGAGTTGCTTCCTCCAGACAGATTTGGCAGACAAGCTTACTAGGTAATGCTTGCGCTCCACCGACCCAGCAGGTATTAACCGCAGGACGGGTATGGTGCTCCTCTTGGTGTGAGGATGACGCTTCTCTGCGATGACGGGAAGACCTTGACCGACTTCGCCGAGAGTGAGAGTGTCTTGAGGGGGAACGTTCCTTTCTTTTAGAATGGGGTGACCCCGATGACCTGCCAGAGCTACCAAAATGAAAGGTATTAGTGGCAGTGCTCTCTTTTCTCCTCTTCACTACTTACCAATCCATACGTCCCCTTACCTTGTGTGTTCTAGGATGGTCTACTAAGGCAGCGGTCTCCATAGGGAAGAATAGAGTACGCCTGTGACCAGAGGTTTTCAGTGTAAGAGCCAATGCAGAGTATGGGCAAAAGGTGCAGACACAGAAATGAATGGCAAAGTACATAAAGATGATAGAAAAAAGGCTTACCAGAGATCAAAAGGACTTGTCTTGCAAGGCAGCAGGCTGTGTGCAGAGATCAGGATGGTAGATGATGTGAAAAGCACAAACAGCACTCCAAAATGAAAATGACATTTTTTAAATAGCCCGCCGCCGCCGGAGGAGTGACGTCACCGCCGCGCATGCGCACTGGCTGGCCGCGCCGTCCTGCGCCATCTTGGATGCTGGCAAATGCAGAGGGCAAGGGGAAAACGTCACTTCCTGAGCGCTGAGCGTCCGAACGGAACCGCCATGATGGAGAGGTCACAGCGCCGTGGAACTACAGGGCTCAGCGTGCCCAGAGGGGAAAAAAAAGAGGAAAAAAAGAGAAGAAAACTGAAAAACTGAAAACGGAAAGTAGGCAGAAAGGGAGGCATGCCTGGGAGGTAAGTGGAAGCACAACAGATAGGAGGGGGGAGACCGCTGCAATTATTAAAACCTTTTTAAGGTTTTTTCTCTTAAAAGTCAGCTGATTTGTAATTTTGCCCCTGAGACCACCAGAGTGGGGCTCCCAGCGTTATGGCTCATTTAGAGACCGTACGGACAGGGACTTCCAGGTAGGAGAGGCTGAACCTAGCTGGGGTAGTGCGGTAAGGGGTTCCATGCTAACCGATTGCAAAAGGTAATGACCTATTCAGGTGAAGAAAAAAAGGAGAATGCAACGGTGGACTCCTCTTCAAATCTTATAGCTAACCAGTCCTATCAGGTTGTGGAGGCGGAGTCACAACCCAGTGTGTGTGCTGCCATGATGCGTCAGGAAAATATTTTTTACTATAATAAATATCCCACTTAAAAAAAAAAAAAAAAAAAAAAACACACACAAAACATTTTTTTCCTCAGTTTAGGCCAATAGGTATTCTTCTACATTTTTTAAATTTATGTTTTTACCCAAAATATGTAAATTAAATAAGTGTATATTGATTGGTTTGCGCAAAAGTTATAATGTCTACAAAATAGGGGATAGATTTATGGCATTTTAATTATTTTTTTTTTTTTACTGTTAATGGCAGCGATCTACGATTTTTAATCGGGACTGCGATATTGCGGCGGACAGATTGGATATTTTTGACACATTTTTGGGACCATTGACAATTATACAGTGATCAGTGCTATAAAAATTCACTGAATTCTCTATAAATGTCACTGGCAGGGAAGGTGTCAACACTAGGGGGTGATCAAGGGGTTAACTGTAGAGAGGATGGGACTTACCGGAGGAAACGACAGATCGGTGTTCATACTTAGTATGAACACATGATTTGTCTCCTCTCCCCTGAAAGAACTGGATTTTTTCGTTTACACACACAGATCCCGGTTCTCGCTCTGTCACTCGTGATCGTGGGTGCCCCCGGTGGTCATTGTGCCCACCGAGCACTCACATGGGCTACGGGTACACGCTGTGGGCGCATGCCCCTAGTGGCCAAAAGGCAAATCGACGCAAGGCAACGTTTCGCCAAGCCGCGCCATTCTGCCGCAGTAAAACTGGGGCGGCTGGTTGGCAAGTGGTTAAAGGTAAAGGTTATTTGACATGTTAAGAAACATTCCAAAATCATTTTTAATACAACACTGCCCCCTGTTGATAATTATGTTAAAAGTCCAAAATGGCCTCCTAGACGGTGGTGCCATGGTTACATGGTAAAATAATACGTCAATTGATGTCATTAGTTAAGCATAAGGAAAATACACACCCACCTTTCTAAGGGGGGGGGGGGGGTGGATACACATTGAGAGCGGGGAGAATGGAAAAAGGATGGAAAGGTCTATGAAGGGAAAGGTATCCTGGGGATACAGAGCTGATATCTCTCAAACAAAAAAGATTCTTGTATTTCTGGTGAAGTATCATTTTCTTCTGCCTATTGGTAATTGAATTATTTGAGCATCTACATAGCTAAACCATTAAATCTTTGTAGCATGATTATTGGAATGGTTTTATTTCTAACTGTAGTAGGAGATACTTCTGTTCCAAATAAGGAGAAATACACATTGGGCATTTTAAAAACTAGAGCTTGTGGTTATTGTTTTATCATCTGTATTACCCATATTATTGATATTTGAAATAATATTCTGTGTTTATCACCAGTTATGTTTTGATATTATTTTGCACTGATTTTCAGTAAATATATATATTTTTGCACAGAATTGTATTCCTTTCCGTCGTCAAAATTATTACAGATAAACAAATTTTGAGTCATTTGGGAGATTTGTGGAAATACATGTAAATCTCCTAAATCATAGATTTTTGCTCATTTCCATGAATATAAAAACTGGTTGATATTTCAGTATAAATACAAGGCAGCCGGGTGGCCTGGCAAAGAGGGCAGCCGGGTGGCCTGGCAAAGAGGGCAGCCGGGTGGCCTGGCAAAGAGGGCAGCCGGGTGGCCTGGCAAAGAGGGCAGCCGGGTGGCCTGGCAAAGAGGGCAGCTGGGTGGTCTGCAAAGAGGGGAAGTTGTCCCTGAAGATTGCTGAAGTCAAGGGGGGCATCCCATAACCTCCCAACCCTATCCAAGTTATTATCCCTCCAATAACAAAACACAAAACCGCAGACTGTTCTCTGACTCTGGGTGCTTGCAAACATTCAGTGTACCTGGCTGTGCGGGAGTGGGGGATCCCTCTCATCTGCAGCCCCTATGGGGGGTAGGACTACACATGCTTCGAAGAAGAGATTAAAGTGATACTAAAGTCATGTTATACTTACCTGCTCTGTGTAATGGATTTGCACAGAGGAGATCCGATCCTCCTCTTCTCAGGTCCCTCGCTGGCTTTTTCTAGCCCCTCCCTCCTACCAAGTGCCCCCACAGCAAGCAGCTTGCTATGAGGGCAACCAAGCCCCTGCTCTGTGTGTCTATTCAGACATGGAGTTGTGGCCCTGACCCGCTGCTCGCTTTCTCCTCATTGGCTCAATGACTTCGACAGCAGTGGGAGTCAATGGCACTCAACCAATGAGGAGGATAAGTCAGAGCCTCTTGTGTAACATTGCTGGATATAGATGGGGCTCAGGTAAGTATTGGGGGGCTGCTGCACACTTTTTTTAATCTTAATGCATAGAATCCATGACTCTTTTGCAGTCATTGGCTGCTGTCCCAACTACCAATGAAACTCTTTCTGCTGCTCACACACTGTATAGTGTGTGGTAAGTAGCCCTAGCGTGGCTCTGCCTCCCAGCTCCACCCCCCCCAACTCGGCTCTCACACTTCCTTCCTCGCTTGCAGCCGCTCTCGGTTCCTGCTGGTAAGGCTGAATGGGAGGTCTTAATGAGGGCAAAAATGTAAGGGGTTTCTAATCACTGGAGGTCTCTAAGGGAGAGGTGGAGCACTGATATCCGAGGACTGTGAGCAAATGGGGGTCCCTAAGAGGGGGTACTGACTGCTGATCCAATTAGATCAGCAGGACCCCCCATATTGACTCCCCCCCCCCATCAGCTCACAGTCCCCTTATATCAGTGAAGAGTCCCAACCACCACAGCCCATCTGCCACATCAGAGTCCCAACCACCACAGCCCATCTGCCACATCAGAGCCCCAACCGCCACAGCCCATCCACCATAGCAGAGCTCCGACCCCCACAGCCCATCCACCACGCCCCATCTGCCACAGCATAGCCCCATCCTCCACAGCAGAGCCCCAACCACCACAGCCCATCCGCCACAGCAGAGCCCCAACCACCACAGCCCATCCGCCACAGCCCATCCTCCACAGCAGAGCCCCAACCACCACAGCCCATCCTCCACAGCAGAGCCCCAACCACCACAGCCCATCCTCCACAGCAGAGCCCCAACCACCACAGCCCATCCTCCACAGCAGAGCCCCAGCCACCACAGCCCATCCGCCACAGCAGAGCCCCAACCACCACACCCCATCCGCCACAGCAGAGCCCCAACCACCACACCCCATCCGCCACAGCAGAGCCCCAACCACCACAGCCCATCCGCCACAGCAGAGCCCCAACCACCACAGCCCATCCGCCACAGCAGAGCCCCGACCACCACAGCCCATCCGCCACAGCAGAGCCCCGACCACCACAGCCCATCCGCCACAGCAGAGCCCCGACCACCACAGCCCATCCGCCACAGCAGAGCCCCGACCACCACAGCCCATCCGCCACAGCAGAGCCCCGACCACCACAGCCCATCCGCCACAGCAGAGCCCCGACCACCACAGCCCATCCGCCACAGCAGAGCCCCGACCACCACAGCCCATCCGCCACAGCAGAGCCCCAACCACCACAGCCCATCCGCCACAGCAGAGCCCCAACCACCACAGCCCATCCGCCACAGCAGAGCCCCAACCACCACAGCCCATCCGCCACAGCAGAGCCCCAACCACCACAGCCCATCCGCCACAGCAGAGCCCCAACCACCACAGCAGAGCCCCAACCACCACAGCCCATCCGCCACAGCAGAGTCCCAACCACCACAGCCCATCCACCATAGTGTTCCAACCACCACAGCCCGACCACCAAAGCAGAGTCCCAACCACCACACCCCATCCGCCACAGCAGAGCCCCAACCGCCTCAGCCCATCCGCCACAGCAGAGCCCCATCCGCCACAGCCCATCCGCCACAGCAGAGCCCCAACCGCCACAGCCCATCCGCCACAGCAGAGCCCCAACCGCCACAGCCCATCCGCCACAGCAGAGCCCCAACCGCCACAGCCCATCCACCATAGCAGAGCTCCGACCCCCACAGCCCATCCACCACGCCCCATCTGCCACAGCATAGCCCCATCCTCCACAGCAGAGCCCCAACCACCACAGCCCATCCGCCACAGCAGAGCCCCAACCACCACAGCCCATCCGCCACAGCCCATCCTCCACAGCAGAGCCCCAACCACCACAGCCCATCCTCCACAGCAGAGCCCCAACCACCACAGCCCATCCTCCACAGCAGAGCCCCAACCACCACAGCCCATCCTCCACAGCAGAGCCCCAACCACCACAGCCCATCCGCCACAGCAGAGCCCCAACCACCACACCCCATCCGCCACAGCAGAGCCCCAACCACCACAGCCCATCCGCCACAGCAGAGCCCCAACCACCACAGCCCATCCGCCACAGCAGAGCCCCAACTACCACAGCCCATCCGCCACAGCAGAGCCCCAACCACCACAGCCCATCCGCCACAGCAGAGCCCCGACCACCACAGCCCATCCGCCACAGCAGAGCCCCGACCACCACAGCCCATCCGCCACAGCAGAGCCCCGACCACCACAGCCCATCCGCCACAGCAGAGCCCCGACCACCACAGCCCATCCGCCACAGCAGAGCCCCGACCACCACAGCCCATCCGCCACAGCAGAGCCCCGACCACCACAGCCCATCCGCCACAGCAGAGCCCCGACCACCACAGCCCATCCGCCACAGCAGAGCCCCGACCACCACAGCCCATCCGCCACAGCAGAGCCCCGACCACCACAGCCCATCCGCCACAGCAGAGCCCCGACCACCACAGCCCATCCGCCACAGCAGAGCCCCGACCACCACAGCCCATCCGCCACAGCAGAGCCCCGACCACCACAGCCCATCCGCCACAGCAGAGCCCCAACCACCACAGCCCATCCGCCACAGCAGAGCCCCAACCACAACAGCCCATCCGCCACAGCAGAGCCCCAACCACCACAGCCCATCCGCCACAGCAGAGCCCCAACCACCACAGCAGAGCCCCAACCACCACAGCCCATCCGCCACAGCAGAGTCCCAACCACCACAGCCCATCCACCATAGTGTTCCAACCACCACAGCCCGACCACCAAAGCAGAGTCCCAACCACCACACCCCATCCGCCACAGCAGAGCCCCAACCGCCTCAGCCCATCCGCCACAGCAGAGCCCCATCCGCCACAGCCCATCCGCCACAGCAGAGCCCCAACCGCCACAGCCCATCCGCCACAGCAGAGCCCCAACCGCCACAGCCCATCCGCCACAGCAGAGCCCCAACCGCCACAGCCCATCCGCCACAGCAGAGCCCCAACCGCCACAGCCCATCCGCCACAGCAGAGCCCCAACCACCACAGCCCATCCGCCACAGCAGAGCCCCAACCGCCACAGCCCATCCGCCACAGCAGAGCCCCAACCGCCACAGCCCATCCGCCACAGCAGAGCCCCAACCGCCACAGCCCATCCGCCACAGCAGAGCCCCAACCGCCACAGCCCATCCGCCACAGCAGAGCCCCAACCGCCACAGCCGAGCCCCAACCGCCACAGTCCATCCGCCACAGCAGAGCCCCAACCACCACAGCCCATCCGCCATAGCAGAGCCCCAACCACCACAGCCCATCCACCATAGCAGAGCCCCAACCACCACAGCCCATCCGCCACAGCAGAGCCCCGACCACCACAGCCCATCCGCCACAGCAGAGCCCCGACCACCACAGCCCATCCGCCACAGCAGAGCCCCGACCACCACAGCCCATCCGCCACAGCAGAGCCCCGACCACCACAGCCCATCCGCCACAGCAGAGCCCCGACCACCACAGCCCATCCGCCACAGCAGAGCCCCGACCACCACAGCCCATCCGCCACAGCAGAGCCCCGACCACCACAGCCCATCCGCCACAGCAGAGCCCCGACCACCACAGCCCATCCGCCACAGCAGAGCCCCGACCACCACAGCCCATCCGCCACAGCAGAGCCCCAACCACCACAGCCCATCCGCCACAGCAGAGCCCCAACCACCACAGCCCATCCGCCACAGCAGAGCCCCAACCACCACAGCCCATCCGCCACAGCAGAGCCCCAACCACCACAGCAGAGCCCCAACCACCACAGCAGAGTCCCAACCACCACAGCCCATCCACCATAGTGTTCCAACCACCACAGCCCGACCACCAAAGCAGAGTCCCAACCACCACACCCCATCCGCCACAGCAGAGCCCCAACCGCCTCAGCCCATCCGCCACAGCAGAGCCCCATCCGCCACAGCCCATCCGCCACAGCAGAGCCCCAACCGCCACAGCCCATCCGCCACAGCAGAGCCCCAACCGCCACAGCCCATCCGCCACAGCAGAGCCCCAACCGCCACAGCCCATCCGCCACAGCAGAGCCCCAACCGCCACAGCCCATCCGCCACAGCAGAGCCCCAACCGCCACAGCCCATCCACCATAGCAGAGCTCCGACCCCCACAGCCCATCCACCACGCCCCATCTGCCACAGCATAGCCCCATCCTCCACAGCAGAGCCCCAACCACCACAGCCCATCCGCCACAGCAGAGCCCCAACCACCACAGCCCAACCGCCACAGCAGAGCCCCAACCACCACAGCCCATCCTCCACAGCAGAGCCCCAACCACCACAGCCCATCCTCCACAGCAGAGCCCCAACCACCACAGCCCATCCGCCACAGCAGAGCCCCGACCACCACACCCCATCCGCCACAGCAGAGCCCCGACCACCACAGCCCATCCGCCACAGCAGAGCCCCGACCACCACAGCCCATCCGCCACAGCAGAGCCCCGACCACCACAGCCCATCCGCCACAGCAGAGCCCCGACCACCACAGCCCATCCGCCACAGCAGAGCCCCGACCACCACAGCCCATCCGCCACAGCAGAGCCCCAACCACCACAGCAGAGCCCCAACCACCACAGCCCATCCGCCACAGCAGAGTCCCAACCACCACAGCCCATCCACCATAGTGTTCCAACCACCACAGCCCGACCACCAAAGCAGAGTCCCAACCACCACACCCCATCCGCCACAGCAGAGCCCCAACCGCCTCAGCCCATCCGCCACAGCAGAGCCCCATCCGCCACAGCCCATCCGCCACAGCAGAGCCCCAACCGCCACAGCCCATCCGCCACAGCAGAGCCCCAACCGCCACAGCCCATCCGCCACAGCAGAGCCCCAACCGCCACAGCCCATCCGCCACAGCAGAGCCCCAACCGCCACAGCCCATCCGCCACAGCAGAGCCCCAACCGCCACAGCCCATCCGCCACAGCAGAGCCCCAACCGCCACAGCCCATCCGCCACAGCAGAGCCCCAACCGCCACAGCCCATCCGCCACAGCAGAGCCCCAACCGCCACAGCCCATCCGCCACAGCAGAGCCCCAACCGCCACAGCCCATCCGCCACAGCAGAGCCCCAACCGCCACAGCCCATCCGCCACAGCAGAGCCCCAACCGCCACAGCCCATCCGCCACAGCAGAGCCCCAACCGCCACAGCCCATCCGCCACAGCAGAGCCCCAACCGCCACAGCCCATCCGCCACAGCAGAGCCCCAACTGCCACAGCCGAGCCCCAACCGCCACAGTCCATCCGCCACAGCAGAGCCCCAACCACCACAGCCCATCCGCCATAGCAGAGCCCCAACCACCACAGCCCATCCACCATAGCAGAGCCCCAACCACCACAGCCCATCCACCATAGCAGAGCCCCAACCACCACAGCCCATCCACCATAGCAGAGCCCCAACCACCACAGACCATCCACCATAGCAGAGCCCCAACCACCACAGCCCATCCCCCATAGAGTTCAAACCGCCATAGCAGAGCCCCATCCGCCATAGCAGAGCCCCATCCGCCATAGCAGAGCCCAGACCACCACAGCCCATCCGCCATAGCAGAGCCCCTACCACCACAGCCCTTCTTCCATAACAGAGCCCCAGCCACCACAGCAGAGTCCTAGCCACCACAGACGATCTACCATAGCAAAGTCCCAGTTCAGGCAAACTCACCCAGCAGGTTTAAGTCAGTGTATGGAGGCTTCCATCCAGCATCAAGGTCTTCTCATCACTGATAGCAAACCAGCCATCCCCTCCCCCACCAGGTGCTTATTAACCAGGCCTGCAAGGGAAATCCCTTCCCCCTCCAAGTAACCCTCTCTTATCCCAACCCAGTCTCTCTCTCCACCCCCATATTCCTCATCCTCACTACACCCCACATATTCATCACAACCTACACCCCCATATTCTAAAACTACACCCCCATAATCATCACTACTTGCAACCCCCATATTCATCACTACCTGCACCCCCCATATTCATCACTACCTACACCCCCCATATTCATCACAACCTTCACCCCCATATTCATCACTACCTACACCCCCCCATATTCATCACTACCTACTCCCAATATTCATCACTACACCCCCATATGCATCACTACCTACACCCCCCATATTCATCACTACCTACACCCCCATATTCATCACTACCTACACCCCCATATTCATCACTACCTACACCCCCCACATTCATCACTACCTACACCCCCCCATATTCATCACTACATACACCCCCCACAGCAAGACAGAGTACATCAGACCCCTGCTCCGCACCCGTGGCGGTTTCGTAGGCCCAAGGTGAGAAGGTGGTGGTTCTTCTTCCACAGTGGATTGGTGAGAAGGTGGTGGTTCTTCTTCCACAGTGGATTGGTGAGAAGGTGGTGGTTCTTCTTCCACAGTGGATTGGTGAGAAGGTGGTGGTTCTTCTTCCACAGTGGATTGGTGAGAAGGTGGTGGTTCTTCTTCCACAGTGGATTGGTGAGAAGGTGGTGGTTCTTCTTCCACAGTGGATTGGTGAGAAGGTGGTGGTTCTTCTTCCACAGTGGATTGGTGAGAAGGTGGTGGTTCTTCTTCCACAGTGGATTGGTGAGAAGGTGGTGGTTCTTCTTCCACAGTGGATTGGTGAGAAGGTGGTGGTTCTTCTTCCACAGTGGATTGGTGAGAAGGTGGTGGTTCTTCTTCCACGGTGGATTGGTGAGAAGGTGGTGGTTCTTCTTCCACAGTGGATTGGTGAGAAGGTGGTGGTTCTTCTTTCACAGGGTATTGGTGAGAAGGTGGTGGTTCTTCTTCCACGGTGGATTGGTGAGAAGGTGGTGGTTCTTCTTCCACAGTGGATTGGTGAGAAGGTGGTGGTTCTTCTTTCACAGGGTATTGGTGAGAAGGTGGTGGTTCTTCTTCCACAGTGGATTGGTGAGAAGGTGGTGGTTCTTCTTCCACAGTGGATTGGTGAGAAGGTGGTGGTTCTTCTTCCACAGTGGATTGGTGAGAAGGTGGTGGTTCTTCTTCCACAGTGGATTGGTGAAAAGGTGGTGGTTCTTCTTCCACAGTGGATTGGTGAGAAGGTGGTGGTTCTTCTTCCACAGTGGATTGGTGAGAAGGTGGTGGTTCTTCTTCCACAGTGGATTGGTGAGAAGGTGGTGGTTCTTCTTTCACAGTGGATTGGTGAGAAGGTGGTGGTTCTTCTTCCACAGTGGATTGGTGAGAAGGTGGGGGTTCTTCTTCCACAGTGGATTGGTGAGAAGGTGGTGGTTCTTCTTTCACAGTGGATTTGTGAGAAGGTGGTGGTTCTTCTTCCACAGTGGATTGGTGAGAAGGTGGGGGTTCTTCTTCCACAGTGGATTGGTGAGAAGGTGGTGGTTCTTCTTTCACAGTGGATTTGTGAGAAGGTGGTGGTTCTTCTTTCACAGTGGATTGGTGAGAAGGTGGTGGTTCTTCTTCCACAGTGGATTGGTGAGAAGGTGGGGGTTCTTCTTCCACAGTGGATTGGTGAGAAGGTGGTGGTTCTTCTTCCACAGTGGATTGGTGAGAAGGTGGTGGTTCTTCTTCCACAGTGGATTGGTGAGAAGGTGGTGGTTCTTCTTCCACAGTGGATTGGTGAGAAGGTGGTGGTTCTTCTTTCACAGGGGATTGGTGAGAAGGTGGTGGTTCTTCTTCCACAGTGGATTGGTGAGAAGGTGGTGGTTCTTCTTCCACAGTGGATTGGTGAGAAGGTGGTGGTTCTTTTTCCACAGTGGATTGGTGAGAAGGTGGTGGTTCTTTTTCCACAGTGGATTGGTGAGAAGGTGGTGGTTCTTTTTCCACAGTGGATTGGTGAGAAGGTGGTGGTTCTTCTTCCACAGGGGATTGGTGAGAAGGTGGTGGTTCTTCTTCCACGGTGGATTGGCGAGAAGGTGGTGGTTCTTCTTCCACGGTGGATTGGCGAGAAGGTGGTGGTTCTTCTTCCACGGTGGATTGGCGAGAAGGTGGTGGTTCTTCTTTCACGGTGGATTGGCGAGAAGGTGGTGGTTCTTCTTCCACGGTGGATTGGCGAGAAGGTGGTGGTTCTTCTTTCACGGTGGATTGGTGAGAAGGTGGTGGTTCTTCTTCCACGGTGGATTGGTGAGAAGGTGGTGGTTCTTCTTCCACAGTGGATTGGTGAGAAGGTGGGGGTTCTTCTTCCACAGTGGATTGGTGAGAAGGTGGTGGTTCTTCTTCCACAGTGGATTGGTGAGAAGGTGGTGGTTCTTCTTCCACAGTGGATTGGTGAGAAGGTGGTGGTTCTTCTTCCACAGTGGATTGGTGAGAAGGTGGGGGTTCTTCTTCCACAGTGGATTGGTGAGAAGGTGGTGGTTCTTCTTTCACAGTGGATTGGTGAGAAGGTGGGGGTTCTTCTTTCACAGTGGATTGGTGAGAAGGTGGTGGTTCTTCTTCCACAGTGGATTGGTGAGAAGGTGGGGGTTCTTCTTCCACAGTGGATTGGTGAGAAGGTGGTGGTTCTTCTTCCACAGTGGATTGGTGAGAAGGTGGTGGTTCTTCTTCCACAGTGGATTGGTGAGAAGGTGGTGGTTCTTCTTTCACAGGGGATTGGTGAGAAGGTGGTGGTTCTTCTTCCACAGTGGATTGGTGAGAAGGTGGTGGTTCTTCTTCCACAGTGGATTGGTGAGAAGGTGGTGGTTCTTCTTCCACAGTGGATTGGTGAGAAGGTGGTGGTTCTTCTTCCACAGTGGATTGGTGAGAAGGTGGTGGTTCTTCTTCCACAGGGGATTGGCGAGAAGGTGGTGGTTCTTCTTCCACGGTGGATTGGCGAGAAGGTGGTGGTTCTTCTTCCACGGTGGATTGGCGAGAAGGTGGTGGTTCTTCTTTCACGGTGGATTGGCGAGAAGGTGGTGGTTCTTCTTCCACGGTGGATTGGTGAGAAGGTGGAGGTTCTTCTTCCACAGTGGATTGGTGAGAAGGTGGTGGTTCTTCTTCCACAGGGGATTGGTGAGAAGGTGGTGGTTCTTCTTCCATAGTGGATTGGTGAGAAGGTGGTGGTTCTTCTTCCACAGTGGATTGCAGAGATGCAGGGAGGGAATGCAGACATTCCCCCTCCCCAACAAGGATTTGTGCACCTGGAACCACTATCAGAGAAAGGGCGTCGCAGCAGCAGACACCACCCCAGAATGATGACATGAACCCAGCTGAAGCCCTGGCAACTAAACAGAAGGTCCAAGACCTCTGCTCCACACCAGGCTGTGACAGTTTTGGAGGCCCGGGGTGAGGAAGTGGTGGTCACTCCTACGCAGCAGATCAGGATCCAGAGGGAGAAGGGAGAGGGGGTTGTCGTCTTCCCTCCCCAACAGCCAGCCAGAGTGGAGGAAACTGTCTTCCCTCCCCAACAGTTAGCCGGAATGGATGATGTGAACGCTGAAGCGCTAACAGGGCAGAACACTACTGACCTCTGAGCTACTGAATGTTACAGATCCAGTTTGTGGGGCGTCTATCCATTTTTGGATACAACTGGTTGATCTTTCTGAAAAATGGATGTCCCCTGACATCGCTGTCCATCCTTTTCCTCCTCTCCTGACCTCTCCACAGGAGCTGTGAGATGGAAAGAAATAGAATAAGGCATGGTGATAGGACAATAACTACATGTAGACAATAGTGATGGAGGATCTGCTTGGGTTCCATTTGAGGGCAGGGGGCACCAATCCCCTCCAAAAATCCACAAATTGTGATGGAACCCCCCACTGAAGTCAATAGGAAGAGAATCTTCAAAATCAATTCTCTCCATTATAGATCTCCCCCACAGCAACAATAAATCCACCATCAGCAATAGACCTTCACAACAATGGACGCCCCCAACAAAAAATAGCTAAGCAACAACAGATCCTCCCCAGCAACAATGGACCCCGGCAGCAACAGCAGATCTCCCCACAGCCAGCATCAATAGACCTCTCCCTTAATAGTAGATCCCTCCCAGCCACAACTGACCCCCTGCAACAATAGACCTCCATGCAAAAATAAATTCACTCCAGCGACAATAGATTCCCGACCAGAAACAATAGACCTCCCCAGTGACAATAGGCACTTGTTGCTGGAGGTGTCAGAACTGCGTCCCCCTGTGTTCCCCCTGAAAGAAAGCCCCGGGGGTATGTAGCAGAGTGTCTCAGAGAGGGGGCCGGAAAAGTCCTGTTCGGGGCTTACACTCTCCCAGGCTTCTCCCATACACTTTTACAGATCTCTGATTGGCTGTCCAGTTTGGGTTTTGCTCCTCTCATTTGGTAATTTAGAGTCACCTGGGAGCGCCCTCTCCTGGAGGAAGAGACATCATTTCTGGGAGGGGTGTGAGGTGAGGAGCTGGAATTCTGGGAATGTGGAGGGTGACAAGGGATAGGACACCCTGATGGTCAGGAATATGGGGGTGTAGGGATGAATATGGGGAGTAGGTAGTGAGGATTATGGGGGGTGTAGTGATGAATATGGGGGGGTAGGTAGTGGGGATTATGGGGGGGTATGTAGTGAGGGTTATGGGGGGGTAGGTAGTGTCGGGACACGTCTAGGATTTTGTATTTGGAAGAGTTGAACCTTCACTGGTTGGAGTGATGTACAGCAGACAAGTGATGGGGTGATATATATATATATATATATATATATATAATGTAGTAGAGAGTCAGCCTGGGTTGGGATAAGAGAGGGTTACTTGGAGGGGGAAGGGATTTCCCTTGCAGGCCTGGTTATTAAGCACCTGGTGGGGGAGGGGATGGCTGGTTTGCTATCAGTGAGGAGGAGACCTTCATCCAGGTTGGAAGCCTCCATACATGACTTGAACCTGCTGGGTGAGTTTGCCTGAACTTGGGCTTTGCTATGGTGGATGGGCTGCCCTTGGGGCTTTGCTATGGTGGATGGGCTGCGCTTGGGGCTTTGCTATGGCGGATGGGCTTCCCTTGGGGCTTTGCTATGGCGGATGGGCTGCGCTTGGGGCTTTGCTATGGCGGATGGGCTGCGCTTGGGGCTTTGCTATGGCGGATGGGCTGCGCTTGGGGCTTTGCTATGGCGGATGGGCTGCGCTTGGGGCTTTGCTATGGCGGATGGGCTGCGCTTGGGGCTTTGCTATGGCGGATGGGCTGCGCTTGGGGCTTTGCTATGGCGGATGGGCTGCGCTTGGGGCTTTGCTATGGCGGATGGGCTGCGCTTGGGGCTTTGCTATGGCGGATGGGCTGCGCATGGGCTGCGCTTGGGGCTTTGCTATGGCGCATGGGCTGCGCTTGGGGCTCTGCTATGGCACATGGGCTGCGCTTGGGGCTCTGCTATGGCGCATGGGCTGCGCTTGGGGCTCTGCTATGGCGCATGGGCTGCGCTTGGGGCTCTGGCGCATGGGCTGCGCTTGGGGCTCTGGCGCATGGGCTGCGCTTGGGGCTCTGGCGCATGGGCTGCGCTTGGGGCTCTGGCGCATGGGCTGCGCTTGGGGCTCTGGCGCATGGGCTGCGCTTGGGGCTCTGGCGCATGGGCTGCGCTTGGGGCTCTGGCGCATGGGCTGCGCTTGGGGCTCTGGCGCATGGGCTGCGCTTGGGGCCCTGGCGCATGGGCTGCGCTTGGGGCCCTGCTCTGGCGCATGGGCTGCGCTTGGGGCCCTGCTCTGGCGCATGGGCTGCGCTTGGGGCCCTGCTCTGGCGCATGGGCTGCGGTGGTTGGGGCCCTGCTCTGGCGCATGGGCTGCGGTGGTTGGGGCCCTGCTCTGGCGCATGGGCTGCGGTGGTTGGGGCCCTGCTCTGGCGCATGGGCTGCGGTGGTTGGGGCCCTGCTCTGGCGCATGGGCTGCGGTTTGGGCTCTGCTAGGGTGGAGCCACTGCTACCTACATGATCCACACAGAGTGCCAAAAAAAAAAAAAGCCAACCCCCGACTTGCACCCCTATAAGCGGCCGGTGACTGGTGGAGCCTTAAGCTTAAACAGTCCACATTTAGTGATAGTTCATGTACTGCAAACTTTGAATGTGGACTGTTTAACCACTTCAATACCGGGCACTTGGGCACCTTCCTGCCCGGTCCAATTTTCAGCTTTCAGCGCTGTCACAATTTGAATGACAATTGCGCGGTCACGCCACACTGTACCCAAACAAATTTTCCCCCTTCACCTGCCAGGAAAGCTACTTGAGAGATGATTGGCTCCGCCCTCTACAGGAAACACAAATCGGATACAATTTAAAAGGCCCCTCCCTTTCCTCTGACCCTCAGTTGTTTTGTTTTTCCAGACCCTACAGGAGCACCGACTTGTTTTTGTTTTTCTTAGGTCTGGTACCTGTGGGTGGTGGACCCCTCTTCTCTGGTTTCATCCAGGACTAGTTGTGGCCAAGTTCTGGTTGATAGTATGTTCTTTAACCAGAAGGGTTCCCTATTTTTTTGGGGTTACTTGCCTACTGGGTGATGTGAGTGGTGGCAGCTCCCTTCCATTTTCCCCAGCTCTGCTGTGTGGAACTGTATCCTCCTCGTGCTTCACTGTGGCGTACCAAGATGGTATCGGAGGACTTCTGGTGACGCAACAAGGTGGTGCCAGAAACCGGGAGTCACATGAAGCACTTCAGGGCGCCATTTAAAAAAAAAAAATTTTTTAAGGAAGCACGGTGTGGATACACTGAGGACATACTGCTTGGGGAACAGTCTCCTGATGGCCGGCAAGTGTATTCAGCGGTACTGCGGCAGTCTACTCTACGGCCAATCTCCGCTTCCTACATGGAGCTTGAGGACAGGTCTAAGCCCTTGTACACACGGTCGGATATTCCAACTGTGTGTGGTCTCCATCGGACTGATTCCGTCTGAGTATCCGACGGACCAAATTTTCCAACTTGTTGGTAAAATTTTCCAACAAAATGCTCCGATCGGACATACTCCGATCATGTGTAGAGAATTCCGATCGGACAAAGTGCCACGCATGCTCAGATCAAATTCCTACACCAAAGCTATTGGCTACTAGCCTGAACGTAGTCCCGTCGTAATGAAATAACGCCATCGCGTTCTGCACGATCGGATTTCCCGACAACTTCGTCCGACCGTGTGTATGCAACAGTTTTGGACAAAATCCGACGGATTTGGTTTTCGGAAGGGCTAAGGATGGAGCGTCCGCTTGTATTGAACCAACAACAGCATCCAGGTCCCATACTGCCCCCAAGGTAAGCCCTTGTTTGTGGATAGCTCTACAACAGGGGACTTTTTGTATGGAACCTTTTCATTTATGGCTCTTGTTTCTGTTTTATTTTTTTCTAGGCCAAACCGGTGAAGAAGAAATGTGGGAACTGTAGGGCCAGGCTTTCTGATAGTTATAAAAAAAAAAACTATTTTGTGAGGGGCTTGTATTCCATCCAAAGCTAGTTCAGAGACTTCCTCTTTTAATGAGTTAATGTCTTCCATGAAGGAGGTGGTGGACCCCTTTTGGGTCCCTTAATGAAAAATGTATTGGGGTCTACAGGGGCATCAAGAGCTTTTCCGGTGCACCAGTCACTTAGGGACTTGATTCTTTTTGAGTGGAGAGAACCTGAAAAAAAGGTTGTTCCACTCCAGAGGACACAAAAGGTTTCCTTTTCGGCCTGGATTTGAGGAGGTTTTCTTTAAGTGTCCCAAATTAGATGCCCTTATGTTAAAGGGTCCAAGAGGTTAGATCTTTCTTTTGAAGATTATGGGGTCCTTAAGGATCTATTGGATAGAAAAGTCGACTCATTGCTATGTAAGGCCTGGGATGCTTCAGCTTTTTCTTTAGGTCCGGCGGTAGCATCCACCTGTGTGTCTAGGAATTTAGACGTAAGGGTTCAGTGTCTGGATGATCTTCTTTCATCCAACACCCCTAAAGAAGAGATTAGGGAGTCTCTCCCACTCATTGCCAAGTCAGTGGCCTTTTTGGCTGATGCAGCAGAAGTTTCAGTGAAATCTGCAGCTAGGGCTTCTACTCTAATTTAGCTAGGCGAGCTATCTGCCTTAAATCTTGGGAAGGTGAGCTTACCTCCAAGAATAAACTCTGTGGCGTCCCCTTTGAAGGCAAGCTCTTCAGTTCCTCCTTAGAGGCGGTCCTAGCTCGTTCCTCTGAGAAGCGTAAACGGTTACCTTCTTCCCAAAAGCGTAAAACCCTAGAATAAGAGGCCCTTTCGTGGCTTCCAAAATTAGGCTAATTTGAAAGCAAACAGGCAGAGGGAAAAATGGTCTTTTAACAAGGACAAGCAAAAAGCGGGGGCTCTCTTTGCCCCTTCAGCCCCTTCCAAGAATCTCCCCAGTGATGCCAGGGTAGGGGGAAGGTTGTCCCATTTCTTCAAGGAATGGGCAGAGATTTCCGACAATTCCTTTTATTCTTCAAACATTGGAAAGGGGTTACAGGTTGGAATTCAAAAGTCTCCCCCCCCCCCCCCCCCCGAGGTTTTTTCTTACCCATCTGCCGAGAGACGGCAAGCCATGACAAGTCTGATTTTTGTGTGGGGAAACAGAGGGAGTGATTTCTCCTGTTCCGGAAATTCAAAAATTCCAGGGATTTTATTCTCGCGTTTCTCTGGTCAAGAAAGCTTCCGGCGGCTTTCGTATGGTCATCAATTTAAGTGTCCTGAACAAATACAGAATAAATGTTCTCCATTCGGCAACGTCTGTAGACTATGTAAGGAATCTGTTGTTGCCGGGGGTCTTTATGGTTACCCTAGATCTTCAGGACGCTTATCTTCATGTATCGATCTGCCAGAGTCACCGAGGGTTTGCGGTTCTCATAGGAAACGAGCCAAGTCACTGGCAGTTCAATGCCCTTCCTTTTGGTCTCTTGGCAGCACCCAGAATTTTTACAAAAATCATGGCCGAAGTCATGGCCTTTTTTCGGATTCAAAGTGTATAGATCGTCTCGTATCTAGACTTTTTTTTTTTTTTTTTTCTTGATCTTTGCTCGAGACAAGGATTGCCTTATTTTGGATTTGCAGTTGGTTTTGCGCACCTCTCAGACATTGGGGTGGCATACTTTTCCTGGGTTAGCTAAAAGACTCTGTTGTCCCAAAGATTTTTCTTCCCGAGGAGAAGACTTCTTGAAATTTTCCTCTCTCCATGCAGGCCTTCAAGTTGCTCCCACAGACCTCCCTTCAGCGGATCATGCACTTGCTGGGGTTGATGATTGCGGCCATTCCAGCGGTACCCTGGGCCCAATTGCACTCCAGACCCCTTCAGGCATTTCTTTTACTCCATTGGGATCGCAGGAAGAATAGATCAGCTGGTGCAGCTGCCAGGAGAGGATTTTCTCGATCTCGCCTGGTGGGAGCAGTGAGAACATCTGCAATGGAGGGAAGGATTGGGCACAGCGTTCCCCAATAAACATTACCACAGACACCAGTCTGTGGGGTTGGGGTGCTCACTTACAGGACTGGCAGGCCCAGGGGGCCTGGTTACTAGAGGAGGCAGAGCGCTCCTCGAATTTCAGAGAACTTCTAGCTGTGGGTAAAAGCTCTTGTGGTTCTGGAGGAGAGGGTCTATTCAAAAGACCTATTTATTTTCTCAGACCATGCCACAACTGTGGCGTACCTAAACAAGCAAGGCTCAGTCGCTTCTGTCGTTAATGCAGCAGATTCTGTCCTGGGCGGAGATCAATGTCACTTCAGTCAGAGCAGTCCACATCAGGGATCAGGGAATTTGCTGGTGGACTATTTGAACAGGGTGAGCATCAGTTCCAGCGGTTGGGAGCTACATCAAGATACGTTTCGGGAGATGGTGCTAGGATGGGGTCTTCCCACAGTGGATCTTTTTGCCTCCAGTCTCAACAGAAAACTTCTGGAGTCCTTGGGGATGGATGCTCTCTCCTTCTCATGGGATTTCACTCTGGCTTACGCCTTCCCTCCTTTCTCCCCTCTTACCTCTAGTAGTTAAGACAATTATTCAGGCCCGGGAGAAATTGTTCTGATTCCCCCCTGGTGGCCCGGGAGGAGTTGGTTTTCCTCTCTGAAGGCCCTCTGTGGATCCTACCTGGCCCCTACCAGTTCGGAAAGGATCTGCTCCAGCCGGGACCAGTGTTGCATCCGAGCCCTCAGACCTTCCATTTGAGGGCTTGGAGGCTGAGCGGCGAATTCTACAGTTAAGGGGGTGTTTAGAGAGGGTTATTCAAACTATCCTGGACAGCCATAAGTTGGTCACCAGAAGAATCTATGGTAAAGTTGGGAAAACTTTATTTCCTGGCAAAGAAAAACTGGTTTAGATTCTTTCCGTTCCATGTATACTGCATTTTTTGCAGAGGGGAGTGGAAAGGGACTCTATCAGTACCCTCAGGGTTCAGATTGCTGCCCTAACTTTGTTTACAGAAAGAAGACTAGCCGAGGATCCTTTAGTCAGGAGGTTCCTTTTAGCCAGATCTAGACATGCTCCCAAGGTCATCAAACATATTCCTCCCCTGGGATCTGTCGTTGGTGTTAAATGCGCTAACAAGGGCTCCGTTTGAGCCTTTGAGGCTTTCCTGAAATGTATTTGAAGATTTCCTTCCTTTTAGCTATTACATCAGGGAGAAGCATTTCTGATCTAGTCTCGTTCCTGTAAAGACCCCTTCCTGAGGATTCTAGAGGACAGGGTAGTGATTAAGCCTAATCCTTTCTATTTACCCAAAGTTTCTTCCAACTTTCATAGGTCCCAGGAGGTAGCCCTTCCTAGTTTCTGCACCTCCTTCCAAGAATGCTGAGGAGGAAAGGTTTAGTCTTTTAGACGTGATGTCTTCTGCTTTATCTAGAAAAGTCCAGTAGTTTTAGGAGCTCCTCCAACTCTTGGTGGTGTTCAGTGGTCCCAAAAAGGGGTCCAAACCGTCTAAAAGTTATATTGCTAGGTGGATTAGGGGAGCTATTTGTGAGGCATACAAAGCATCAGGTCACACCCCTACTTCTAGAATTGGGGCCAATTCATCAAGATCCATGGCCACGTCATTGGCAGAAAGAGAGGGGGCTTCATGGGAAGAAATTTCTAAAGCCGCCGTCTGGTTGTCCTCTCATGCATTGAGTACAGTTGCTTTCCAGCCAGGACCTCTCCTTTTGGTCGAAAAGTGATTTCAGGCTGTCGTCCATCCCTAAGGTAAAGAATCTTGCTTATCCTCTCAAGTAGCTGTCCTGGAAGGTGGTGGGGGGAACCCCCGTTGGACTTACTGGTAATGGTATTTCCAGGAACCTTCCAGGACGGTGTCTATATTCCCACCCTATTCAATGGTCGACCTTGTTTACATGGTGGTGGTGTTTTTGAGTTTGTTTTTTTTCCTCTGCCGATTTGCACTTTTGATGGAGATCTTCCAAACAACTGAGGGTCAGAGGAAAGGGAGGGGCCTTTTAAATTGTATCTGATTTGTGTTTCCTGTAGAGGGTGGAGCCAATCATCTCTCAAGTAGCTGTCCTGGAATGTTCCTGGAAATACCGTTACAGGTTAGGGTCCTTTCACATGGGGCGGATCAGTTCTGATCTGCCCCGTGGATATCCGTTTGCTCAGCGGAATCACTCCGCCGATCCCCGCTGAGCAGGGAAATGACAGCTCCGTCTCTGCACACTGCGCAGGGACGGACCTGTCACAGCACCGCTCTCCCCTATGGGAGATCGGATGACGATGGACCGCAGTGCCCGTCGTCACCCGATCCGATCCGCAGACGGATGGAAAAATAGCTTTTTTCCTCCGTTACACTTTTTCGGATCGGAGCGGGTCGGATGTCAGCGGACTTGTCACCGCTGACATCCGACGCTCCATAGAGCTCTATGGAGCACCCGTTCAGGTCCGCCTGAAAAACTGACAGGCGGGCCTGAACGGGACGTCAGTGTGAAAGAGGCCTAAGTCTAACGGAGTTTTTTTATCTTTTTTTTTTTTTTCCCCTCACAAATGGAGCTTTCTTTTTGGTGGTATTTGATCACCTCTGCGATTTTTACGTTTTGTGCAACAAATAAAAAAAAAAGACCGAAAATTTTAGAAAAAAATAGGTTTTTCTTTTTTTTCTGTTAAATTTTTTTTGTAAATAATTAAGTTTTCTTCAATGATGGGCACTGATATGACTGCACTTAGGTGGCACCGATTAGGTAGCACTGATGGGCACTCATGGGTGACACTGGGTGGCATTGCTGGGCATCACTTTTTTTTTTTTTTTTTGC